>NC_041387.1:471173346-471180625 GCF_002162155.2 Triticum dicoccoides
CCGCCCGCCGTCGCGCCGCGCCACCGACCGCCGTCCGCCGCCCGTCCTCCACATCTCCCGCGCCTCCGCCGCCGACATCCCTCTTCGCCGCCCGCGGGACTGAGCCCCCCCGCGCCTCCGCCCGGTCGCCTCCCTCCGCCGCCTGCGGATCCCGCTTGCCGTGCCGCCCGGCTTCGCCTCCGGTGACGCCGTGTCCGCCGCGCCGGAGCTCGCCTCCGCCCGGCGCCGTTGGTCTCCACCGCCGCGCCCCTCGCCCCCGCTGGTCGGATCCGGTCAGGCCGGACCGGATCCGCCCCTCCCGAGCATCTCCGGTCGTCCCTGAGCCCCTCCGGCCACCTTCTCCTCAACTCCGGCGAGAACTCCGGCCGCCTCCGACGATCCTCGACCCGAGTGCCCGAAACCCCAGACCTGTTTTGGAGGTGATATTTTCGTCTGTCCCCGAGATATTCACATTCTGGTGCCCTGTTTAACATGTCATATCTCTGCATCCGTAGCTCCGTTTCGTGCGTGTGATATGTCAAATTGTTCGTCTCAACGACTACATCATTTTGTTCCGTTGCATCATGTTCATTTGAGCTCATCTTAATGCATGAATCATCGTTGCAAGAGTGCTTCATGATGTTGTCTGCTGTCTGTTAACAGAACTTGCTCATTTGTCATTTTTGCCATGTTTGATGTGTGCATCCTATGAGGTTGATGTCTACATGTGTTTTGAACTATGCTATGTATTCTTTACAGAGGTGCTTACCATGTATTTTTGTGATCAATGTGGTGACTAGCACAAGCATGCAAACTAGGCATCGTGATGTTACTGATTTTAGTCCCTGTTCTGCTGTTATTTTGATGCCATGTAACTTGATGCTACAGAGAGATCCATGCATATTTTGAGATACTTTAGTAAGGATGTTTTGAACATATGGTTATGCTCTATCCAATCATGCCTCTGGTTGCAATTATGGAGTAGTCTAGCATGTCATTTTCGTGCTCTACTTTTGCTTCAAAATGTTTCCTGGCAGAGTGTTTACATGTTATTCAATTTTGCCAAGGTTGTTGTAGTTGATCCTTGCATGCTATGAACTTGTTCTTGCCTTGGTTTATTTCACAAACATGTCTTCTTGCTGATGCTATGCTTATCTTGTCATGCAATGACTTGTGGGGAGTGAATCGAGCTTGTTAAGTAGGGTACTTGCTGTTACAGTTTTGCTAGACTAAATCTGTTATTTCGTGATGCTATGTAAACCTGCTGCTACAAGTCATTCTATGCATAATCTGGAGATGTCCACTAAATATGTTTTGTTCTACATGTCATGCTCTATCCATCCATGCCCCTGGTTGCATTTATAGCCCGCTGTAGCTTGTTCATATCTTGCTCCAAAGTTGCTAAATAATGTTGATGTCAACCTGTTAACATTAAGTTCAGTTGTTGCCATGTGTTTTGCTAGTGATCCATGCACCCTATGAACTTGCTATTGCCATGCTTAGCTTCATAAACATGTCTTCTTACTATTGGTTTCCTTTCCATGCCATTTATTGCTCTGTGGTGAGTTGCACAAGCTCATCTACATGCCTTCATAATTCTGTTTCTGCCATGTTTGAATCTGTATTATAACTTGCTATGTTTACGTGGGTGCCATCATATTTTCTGATCCTTTTTGGCTTATGGTCACTAAGGGACTTTTGATCTATGCTTTGAGTAGAACCAAGTCATGCCTTTGTTTGCCATGATAATTTCCTGTAACATGTTGTTTGATAGCTCTAAACATTGCAACCTGATGTTATTTCTGCAAAAGTTTGAAACTGTTATTATTTGCAATCTTGCCATGTGTGTTTGAGCATGTTCTAGTAGTTTCTGGAGATAGCTAATTGTTCATATTTTATAATGCTTTACCTGTACATAATGCCCATGCTTTTTGTTCTCTTGTTGAGGCCCTGTAGCATGTTGTTTTGGTGCTTGCAATATGCCTAGTTGCTGTTTTGGGCAGCTAGTCCTTTAAACTTGTATAGTGTGTGTGTGTTGAACCGTTGCTCCGTTTTGAGTGTGCTCTATATGAAACTTGCTTGATTTTGCATGTAGTTTCATATTATCATGTTGCATTCATGTTTTCAGGTGTTTGCTTGATGATTGTATGCATTTTGCATCAATGCCATGTTTAACTTGTTTTGCTCATATCTTCTAGGCCGTAGCTCCGGATTAAATGAACTTTATATGTAACTTGACTAGAATCTCGTGTAGATCATCTTGTTGCATCTTAACTTGTTGTTTAACAACTTGAACATAAGGTTTATTCAGATCTGGACCAACTTCGAAATTTGCATATGAGGACTTACCGGAATTGTTATATGTTGTTCCCGGCCTCATTTAAACTTGCTTTGATGTGTTGTTCTTCTTTGCATCATCACTTGCCATGAGTAGCTTCATGTAGCTTGGTCATGCATCATGCTTGGTTGTGCATCATGTCTTGTTCATGTGTGGTGTGTTTACCATGTTGTGTGGTTCTTTTCGATAGTTCCTGTTTCGTTGCGATCGTGAGGATTCGTTCGTCTACGCTTGGTTCGGCTTCATTCGTTCGTCTTCTTCATGGACTCGTTCTTCTTCCTTGCAGGATTTCAGGCAAGATGACCGCTACCCTGGATCTCACTACTATCATTGCTATGCTAGTTGCTTCGTTCTATCGCTGTGCTGCACTACCTATCACCTGTTTATCAAGCCTCCCATATTGCCATGAACCTCTAACCTTTGATACCTTTCCTATGCAAACCGTTGTTTGGCTATGTTACCGCTTTTGCCAGCCCCTCTTATAGCGTTGCTAGTTGCAGGTGAAGTTGAAGATTTCCCCATGGTGGACAGGATTATGTTGGGATATCACAATATCTCTTATATTATTAATGCATCTATATACTTGGTAAAGGGTGGAACACTCGGCCTTTTGCCTGGTGTTTTGTTCCACTCTTGCTACCCTAGTTTCCGTCATACCGGTGTTATGTTCCCGGATTTTGCGTTCCTTACGCGGTTGGGTGATTTATGGGACCCCCTTGACAGTTCGCTTTGAATAAAACTCCTCCAGCAAGGCCCAACCTTGGTTTTACCATTTGCCTCACCACCACCTATACCTTTCCCTTGGGTCGGCCAACCCGAGGGTCATCTTTATTTTAGCCCCCCCGGACCAGTGCTTGTCTAAGTGTTGGTCCGAACTGAGCTGCCTGCGGGGCCACCTCGGGGCAACTTGAGGGTTGGTTTTACTCGTAGCTAGTCTCATCCGGTGTTGCCCTGAGAACGAGATATGTGCAGCTCCTATCAGGATTTTTCGGTGCATCGGGCGGCTTTGCTGGTCTTGTTTTACCATTGTCGAAATGTCTTGTAAACCGGGATTCCGAGTCTGATCGGGTCTTCCTGGGAGAAGGTATATCCTTCGTTGATCGCGAGAGCTTATCATGGGCTAAGTTGGGACACCCCTGCAGGGTATAATCTTTCGAAAGCTGTGCCTGTGGTTATAGGCAGATGGGAATTTGTTAATGTCCGGTTGTAGATAACTTGACACCAGATCCGAAGTAAAACGCATCAACCGCGTGTGTAGCCATGATGGTCTCTTCTCGGCGGAGTCCGGGAAGTGAACACGGTCTTTGGGTTATGTTTGACGTAAGTAGGAGTTCAAGATCATTTCTTGATCATTGCTAGCTTCACAACCATTCCGTTTGCTCTCTTCTCGCTCTTATTTGCGTATGTTAGCCACCATATATGCTTAGTCGCTGCTGCAGCCTCACCACTTTACCCCTTCCTTTCCCTTTAAGCTTTGCTAGTCTTGATACCCATGGTAATGGGATTGCTGAGTCCTCGTGGCTCACAGATTACTACAACAACAGTTGCAGGTACAGGTTTATGCGATGATCTTGACGCGAGAGCGATGTTTGCTTGTCTTGGAGTTCTTCTTCTGCTTCTTCTTCGATCAGGGGATAGGTTCCAGGTCGGCAGCCTGGGCTAGTAGGGTGTATGTCGTTTGAGTTTCTGTTTGTGTCCCATCGGTAGTCGGATGATGCTCTTATGTATTGTGATATTGTATTCGTGTGGCTTTGTATTCCTTATGTATGTATCCCCATCTATTATGGAATGTTGATGTAATGATATCCACCTTGCAAAAGTGTTTCAATATGCGGGTCTATCCTTGGGAGTGACAAGTTGGTATCAGAGCCTCGACCGACCCTAGGAGCCCCCTTGATTGATCGTGTAGTTTGGCCGATGTTGAGTCTAGAATAAACTGTTTTCGGAGTCTAGTTATATCGGAGAGTAGGAATTCTTTTTACTCCTCAGTCCCCTCGTCGCTCTGGTGAGAAATCTTGACATAGGTGTTTTGAATTACTTCTCTTCCCCTTCAAATTTTCTTTAGGATCACGCAGTTGGTTTTCCGATCGTTGGTTATTAGCTCTTTTCATGCGGTGCATTTCTCGTTAAGTTGACTCGAGCCTCTTCTTTGTTGCCAAGTTCAATCCTCAATGTTTTCTTTTCCCACCCGCCCACCCTTCTTCTTCTCGGAGCCGGAGTCCGTAATCGAGTATCCATCCTACTCGTGCGAAGCCTTTGCTTTCTTTCAACCGGTGTTCCTCTTCAAGATATTCGTCGGTTCCCCCTTCTAAGTTGCCTTTGTTTTCCCGCCCTCCCACCCTCTTCTTCCCGGAGCCTGAGTCTGTTCTGACCATCAATTTCATTCGTGTGGAGCCTCTTTAGTCTTTCGTCAATTGTTTCAACCGGTGAATTCTTGTCTCATTCGTCATTCTTCATCCCTTTCTTTTCCGGTGGACTCAATTCAAGTTTTTCGGGTTAATCACATTCTTTCCCTGGATCAAGTGTTCTCCTTGTTCGTTCGTCTCTCGCCAGTTTATCCTTCCAGAATGTTCAAGACATCTCAGGAGATTTGTTTGTGTCCGAGTTAATTCGAGGTTGTCACCTCATTCAAATATTTCAATTGTTCCGGTGTATCATCTATCTTTTCAAGAATCCTTTTCAACAGTGTTATCTCTTCAGTGGGCCCATAACCCACAGGTCTTTTCCCAGGATCTTACCTCACTTCTCTAATTCCCCCGGAGTTATTCTCAAATTCTTTTCAAGTTTGACGTAAGAATGAATTTCATCAGTCAGATGCCATCTCTAAGATCGTTTTCAAATTCTTTTCATTGTTGGCTCAATCCCTTCGTTTTTCATTTTCCCGGAGTATCTCAGTAATTTTGGTGGTGTTTCTCGTTGCCATTTGAAGATCGAAGAAGAGTTTTTCCTCTAAATCTTGCCCGTTCTCCCAAAGATTCATGGTTCTAGCTTCATGTTATCAGTATTGAATTATTCCATTTGTCAGATATTCTTTTCACCCATCCGGAGAATGTCAGAAGTTCTTTTCCCATTTCTTTTCACCGGAGGCCATCGTTCCAGAAGAATTCTTCGTCCTCAGATTTCAGCTACCGTTATCTAATTATCCTGGTGCTTCATTCAAGCGTTCTTTAATCAGCTCATGATCTCGTTGTTCTTTTGCATCTAAATCCCCCTCAAACATATTGTTTCTTCCCAGTGATTCATTCTCTTTCATCAGTCATTTTCCAATTCTTACGGCGGTTCGTTCAAGATTATTTTGCTTTGATTATCATATTAATTCATTCGTTCTTTTCAATCCTACCGGTGGTTCATGAAGACCTTCTCAAGTTTGTGATATGTCACTTCTCAATCCTTTTTCAATAAGAATAAGTAATATGCAAAATCCATTGCTTGTCATCAATTTAATTTGATGAAGGATAAGCATACAATAAATCTTATTCTTATTCCATCCAAGTAATTAATCCCTTCCTTCGGAGTTTATTCTTGATGAATAAATTCTAGTTCAAGTGCTTTCATCTTTTCTTTTCCGGAGTTCAAATTTCCTCGGCCATTTTGTCGGAACCTCTATTTGAATCATCGCAAGGCTCATCTTATTCTTTCATCCTTCAATCTTATCTCGTCATCCTTTTGTTACCGGAGTTCTTCATGGTGGTTCTTCATGATTTAATCTGTTCTTCAAGAGTTCATCAAGATTTTGTTGGAGGAGTTCAAGTATCTTTTCTTCTCGCGTCTCGAAGGGCAATTAATTCTCCGTATTCTTTTGAAGTGGAGTTTTGCATTTCTTCGTTCTTCTAAGCTATCTAATCATTTCCGTTTGCGGCTGGTTATCACCTCATAATTTCTGAGATGTTATCCATAAGTCCACAACAAGCTTATTCTTTCGTTGTTGATTTTCTCAACAACTCCGTTCAACGCTTCCTTCTAAGTTCTTTTCATTCCATTCTCTCAATTCTTTCGGAGGCATTGCATTGCTTATGTCGTCAAGTGCCATCCCATCTTGTAAAGTTCGTGTTCTATTCTTTCCTTGTTCAACCGGAGTGCTGCCTTAATCCTTTCAGTCTTATTCGTTTTCTTATCTTATTCTAACCGGAGTGGTTTCATAGTCTATCTGATTCCGTGAGCTTCCGATTCTCGTCATTCTCGTCGTTCCTCTCTTATTCTCGAGTGCTCTCGATTCTTTGCTTCTTCTCTTCAGTTCTTGTTTCACCTCATCCATTTTCCCTTCCGTCTCGGTCCTAAGATCTCGGGACGAGATCTCTTGTTAGTGGAGGAGTGTTCTAACGCCCCAGATTCAATGCGCCAGGTGTCCGCTAGTTATTTGTTGTCATTGCCATGTCATTTGCTTGCGTGTTGCATTTTATCATGTCATCATGTGCATTTCATTTTGCATACGTGTTCGTCTCATGCATCCGAGCATTTTCCCCGTTGTCCGTTTTGCAATCCGGCGCTCCTATGTCATCCGGCGTCCCCTTCTTGCCTCTCTTCGTGAGCAGGTGTTAAACGTTCTCGGAATGGACCGAGTCTTGTCAAGCGGCCTTGGTATAGCACCGGTAGACCGCCTGTCAAGTTTTGTGCCATTTGGAGGTCGTTTGATACTCCAACGGTTAACCACGTAGTCGAAACCCCCTTTCGTCTTGCAGCCCAACACCTCTCCAAAGTGGCCCAAAACCCATCTAAGTCTCTTCCATGCTCTCGGTTGTTCGATCACGATCGTGTGGGCGAAACCGCTCCTCATTTGGACTCTCCTAGCTCCCTCTACCTATAAATATGTGCTCTCCCCGAAATTTTCGCAGTCCAAACCCCTGAAACCCTAGATCCATCCCTTCCGCGCCGCCGGACATGTCCGCCAACGGCCGGACACGTCCAGCCGCCACTCCCGTCCAGCCCGCGCCTGCCACGTGGCACGCCGCCACCCGCCGCCGC
>NC_041387.1:471181380-471184544 GCF_002162155.2 Triticum dicoccoides
CTTCGCCTTCGGCGACGCCGCGTCCGCCGCGCCGGAGCTCGCCTCCGCCCGGCGCCATTGGTCTCCGCCGCCGCGCCCCTCGCCCCCGCTGGTCGGATCCGGTCGGGCCGGACCGGATCCGCCCCTCCCGAGCATCTCCGGTCGTCCCTGAGCCCCTCCGGCCACCTTCTCCTCAACTCCGGTGAGAACTCCGGCCACCTCCGACGAACCTCGACCTGAGTGCCCGAAACCCCAGACCTGTTTCGGAGGTGATATTTTCGTCTAAGTCCCCGAGATATTCACATTTTGGTGCCCTGTTTAACATGTCATATCTCTGCATCCGTAGCTCCATTTCGTGCATGTAATATGTCAAATTGTTCGTCTCAACGAGTACATCATTTCATTCCATTGCATCATGTTCATTTGAGCTCATCTTGATGCCTGAATCATCGTTGCAAGAGTGCTTCATGATGTTGTCTGCTGTCAGTTAACAGAACTTGCTCATTTGTCATTTTTTCCATGTTTGATGTGTGCATCCTATGAGGTTGATGTCTACATGTGTTTTAAACTATGCTATGCCTTCTTTACAGAGGTTCTTACCATGTATTTTTGTGATCAATGTGGTGACTAGCACAAGCATGCAAACTAGGCATTGTGATGTTACTGATTTTAGTCCCTGTTCTGTTGTTATTTTGATGCCATGTAAACTTGATGCTACAGAGAGATTCATGCATATTTTGAGATACTTCAGTAAGGATATTTTGAACATATGGTTATGCTCTATCCATTCATGCCTCTGGTTGCAATTATGGAGTAGTCTAGCATTTCATTTTCGTGCTCTACTTTTCTTCAAAATGTTTCCTGGCAGAGTGTTTACATGTTATTCAATTTTGCCAAGGTTGTTGTAGTTGATCCTTGCATGCTATGAACTTGTTCTTGCCTTGGTTTGTTTCACAAACATGTCTTCTTGCTGATGCTATGCTTATCTTGTCATGCAATGACTTGTGGGGAGTGAATCGAGCTTGTTAAGTAGGGTACTTGCTGTTACTGTTTTGCTAGGCTGAATCTGTTATTTCGTGATGCTATGTAAACCTGCTGCTACAAGTCATTCTATGCATAATATGGAGATGTCCACTAAATATGTTTTGTTCTACATGTCATGCTCTATCCATCCATGCCCCTGGTTGCATTTATAGCTTGTTGTAGCTTGTTCATATCTTGCTCCAAAGTTGCTAAATAATGTTGCTGTCAGCCTGTTAACATTAAGTGCAGTTGTTGCCATGTGTTTTGCTAGTGATCCATGCACCCTATGAACTTGCTATTGCCATGCTTAGCTTCATAAACATGTCTTCTTACTGTTGGTTGCCTTGCCATGCCATTTATTGCTCTGTAGTGAGTTGCACAAGCTCATCTACATGCCTTCATAATTCTGTTTCTGCCATGTTTGAATCTGTATTATAACTTGCTATGTTTACATGGGTGCCATCATATTTTCTGATCCTTTTTGGCTTATGGTCACTAAGGGACTTTTGATCTATGCTTTGAGTAGAACCATGCCATACCTTTGTTTGCCATGATAAGTTCCTAACATGTTGTTTGATAGCTCTAAACATTGCAACCTGATGTTATTTCTGCAAAAGTCTGAAACTGTTATTATTTGCAATCTTGCCATGTGTGTTTGAGCATGTTCTAGTAGTTTCTGGAGATAGCTCATTGTTCATGTTTTGTAATTCTTTACCTGTACATAATGCCCATGCTTTTTGTTCTCTTGTTGAGGTCCTGTAGCATGTTTTTTTGGTGCTTGCAATATGCCTAGTTGCTGTTTTGGACAGCTAATCCTTTAAACTTGTATAGTGTGTGTGTGTTGAACCGTTGCTCCGTTTTGAGTGTGCTCTATATGAAACTTGCTTGATTTTGCATGTAGTTTCATATTATCATGTTGCATTCATGTTTTCAGGTGTTTGCTTGATGGTTGTATGCATTTTGCATCAATGCCATGTTTAACTTGTTTTGCTCATATCTTCTAGGCCGTAGCTCCGGATTAAATGAACTTTATATGTAACTTGACTAGAATCTCGTGTAGATCATCTTGTTGCATCTTAACTTGTTGTTTAACAACTTGAACATAAGGTTTATTCAAATCTGTACCAACTTTCAAATTTGCATATGAGGACTTACCGGAATTGTTATATGTTGTTCCCGGCCTCATTTAAACTTGCTTTGATGTGTTGCTCTTCTTTGCATCATCCCTTGCCATGAGTAGCTTCATGTAGCTTTGTCATGCATCATGCTTGGTTGTGCATCATGTCTTGTTTATGTGTGGTGTGTTTACCATGTTGTGTGCTTCTTTTCGATAGTTCCTGTTTCGTTGCGATCGTGAGGATTCGTTCGTCTACGCTTGGTTCGGCTTCATTCGTTCGTCTTCTTCATGGACTCGTTCTTCTTCCTTGCGGGATTTCAGGCAAGATGACCGCTACCCTGGATCTCACTACTATCATTGCTATGCTAGTTGCTTCGTTCTATCGCTTTGCTGCACTACCTATCACCTGTTTATCAAGCCTCCCATATTGCCATGAACCTCTAACCTTTGATACCTTTCCTATGCAAACCGTTGTTTGGCTATGTTACCGCTTTTGCTCAGCCCCTCTTATAGCGTTGCTAGTTGCAGGTGAAGTTGAAGATTTCCCCATGGTGGACAGGATTATGTTGGGATATCACAATATCTCTTATATTATTAATGCATCTATATACTTGGTAAAGGGTGGAAGACTCGGCCTTTTGCCTGGTGTTTGGTTCCACTCTTGCCGCCCTAGTTTCCGTCATACCTTTGTTATGTTCCCGGATTTTGCGTTCCTTACGCGGTTGGGTGATTTATGGGACCCCTTGACAGTTCGCTTTGAATAAAACTCCTCCAGCAAGGCCCAACCTTGGTTTTACCATTTGCCTCACCACCACCTATACCTTTCCCTTGGGTCGGCCAACCCGAGGGTCATCTTTATTTTAGCCCCCCCCCCCCCGGGCCAGTGCTTGTCTAAGTGTTGGTCCGAACTGAGCTGCCTGCGGGGCCACCTCGGGGCAACTTGAGGATTGGTTTTACTCGTAGCTAGACTCATTCGGTGTGGCCCTGAGAACGAGATATGTGCAGCTCCTATCGGGATTTGTCGGCGCATCGGGCGGCTTTGCTG
>NC_041387.1:471184865-471186832 GCF_002162155.2 Triticum dicoccoides
TGCCCTGAGAACGAGATATGTGCAGCTCCTATCGGGATTTGTCGGCGCATCGGGCGGCTTTGCTGGTCTTGTTTTACCATTGTCGAAATGTCTTGTAAACCGGGATTCCGAGTCTGATCGGGTCTTCCTGGGAGAAGGTATATCCTTCATTGATCGCGAGAGCTTATCATGGGCTAAGTTGGGACACCCCTGCAGGGTATAATCTTTCGAAAGACGTGCCTGCAGTTATAGGCAGATGGGAATTTGTTAATGTCCGGTTGTAGATAACTTGACACCAGATCCGAATTAAAACGCATCAACCGCGTGGGTAGCCGTGATGGTCTCTTCTCGGCGGAGTCCGGGAAGTGAACACGGTCTTTGGGTTATGTTTGACGTAAGTAGGAGTTCAGGATCACTTCTTGATCATTGCTAGCTTCACGACCGTTCCGCTTGCTCTCTTCTCGCTCTTATTTGCGTATGTTAGCCACCATATATGCTTAGTCGCTGCTGTAGCCTCACCACTTTACCCCTTCCTTTCCCTTTAAGCTTTGCTAGTCTTGATACCCATGGTAATGGGATTGCTGAGTCCTCGTGGCTCATAGATTACTACAACAACAGTTGCAGGTATAGGTTTATGCGATGATCTTGACGCGAGAGCGATGTTTGCTTGTCTTGGAGTTCTTCTTCTGCTTCTTCTTCGATCAGGGGATAGGTTCCAGATCGGCAGCCTGGGCTAGTAGGGTGGATGTCGTTTGAGTTTATGTTTGTGTTCCATCCGTAGTCGGATGATGCTCTTATGTATTGTGATATTGTATTCGTGTGGCTTTGTATGCCTTATGTATGTATCTCCATCTATTATGTAATGTTGATGTAATGATATCCACCTTGCAAAAGCGTTTCAATATGCGGGTCTATCCTTGGTGGGACCTTCGAGTTCCTTTTGGATAGGGTCGCATATTGGGCGTGACACCATCCACCGGCCTTGAAGGTTGGATCTGGACATGGTTGAAGGTCTGAAGCGCTTAGCCCGAGCCTTGGGTGTTGGAACTTGAGGTGGGGGAAGGGAGGGATCGAACGTGGGAAGAAAAGGACAGGCCTTGGTCCCTTTATAAAGAGGGTGAATATCAAGCGTCCTCCGCGTGGCTGTTTGGAACTTGCCTAAAATTGAGGAGTCATAGTAACAAGCGTGGTTGGGTTACCCACACCCGTATTGATGAGAATCCCGCGATAAGGGGAACACGATCTCTGCTTCGACAAGACGTGCCAATAAAACCGCCTCGCAACACGTGCAGTGGCAGGCTAGGAAAAATGGTTCGTAATGACCGGGCCGTGGCGTGATGTCACGCTATGAAAAGTTGCCAGCTGATTAGATTTGTGGAATATTGTGCTCTCTATGGTGGTATGTGGAAATTAGTTTGCAGAGCCGTACAGATCCTCATATTCAAGATCTTCTATGGAGTATTCGGAGAAGGAACCCGCCTTGCAATGCGAAGACAATCTGCGCACCGGACTCATCGTCATTGAAGCCTGGTTCAGGGGCTACTGAGGGAGCCCTGGATTAGGGGGTCCTTGGATATCCGGACTATATACTTTGGCCAGACTGTTGGACTATGAAGATACAAGATTGAAGACTTCGTCTCATGTCCGGGTGGGACTCCCCTTTGCGTGGAAGGCAAGCTTGGCAATCCGGATATGTAGATCTACTTCTCTGTAACCGACTCTGTGTAACCCTAGCCCCCTCCGCTGTCTATATAAACCGGAGGGTTTAGTCCGTAGGACAAGAACAATCATAATCATAGGCTAGCTTCTAGGGTTTAGCCTCTATGATCTCATGGTAGATCAACTCTTGTAATACTCATATCATCAAGATCAATCAAGCAGGAAGTGGGGTATTACCTCCATCGAGAGGGCCCGAACCTGGGTAAACATTGTGTCCCCCGCCTCCTGTTACCATTAGCCTTAGACGCACAGTTCGGGACCCCCTACCC
>NC_041387.1:471187071-471191074 GCF_002162155.2 Triticum dicoccoides
ATACTACCCGGAACACTTCCGATGTCCGAATACTATGATCCTATATATTATTCTTTACTCGACCATTTCGAGACTCCTCATCATGTCCATGATCTCATTCGAGACTCCGAACAACATTCGGTCACCAAATCACATAACTCATATAATATAAAATCATCATCTAACGTTAAGCGTGCGGACCCTATGGGTTTGAGAACTATGTAGACATGACCGAGACACCTCTCTAGTCAATAACCAATAGCAGAACCTGGATGCTCATATTGTCTCCCACATATTCTACCAAGATCTGTATCGGTCAAACTATTATGACAACATACGTTATTACCTTTGTCAACAGTATGTTATTTGCTCGAGATTCGATCGTCGGTATCTTCATACCTAGTTCAATCTCGTTACCGGCAAATCTCTTTACTCGCTCTCTAATGCATCATCTTGTAACTAACTCATTAGTCAGTTTGCTTGCAAGGCTTCTTATGATGTGCATTACCGAGAGGGCCCAGAGATACCTCTCTGATACTCGGAGTGACAAATCCTAATCTCAATCTATGCCAACCCAACAAACACCTTCGGAGATACCTGTAGAGCATCTTCATAATCACCCAGTTACGTTGTGATGTTTGATAGTACATAAGTCATTCTTCTGTTATCCGGGAGTTGCATAATCTCATAGTCGGAGGAATATGTATTTGACATGAAGAAAGCAATATCAATAAAATTTGAACGATCATAATGCTAAGAACGAATGGGTCTTGTCCATCACATCATTCTCCTAATGATGTGATCTTGTTCATCAAATGACAACACATGTCTATGGTTAGGAAACTTAACCATCTTTGATTAACGAGGTAGTCTAGTAGAGGCTTACTAGGGACATGGTGTTTCGTCTATGTATCCACACATGTATCAAGTTTCTGGTTAATACAATTCTAGCATGAATAATAAACATTTATCATGAAGTAGGAAATATAAAATAACAAATTTATTATTGCCTCTAGGGCATATTTCCTTCAAAAACATGTTAGACGTCCTCTACTTTGTTGTTGAAAATTTTACGTGGCTGCTATGGGCAACTAGCAAGAACCGTTCTTACCTACGCAAAACCATAATGGTGATAATGAAGTTGCCTTTTAACCTTCTACAAGGACCACCTTCATTAAATTAGATTCAACTAAAGTAGGAGAGACAGACACCCGCTAGCCACCTTATGCAAAACAAGTTGCATGTCAGTCCGTGGAACCGGTCCCATGTGCGAAGACATATAAAGTTGGTCTGAGACTTTTCATCCTACAATGCCGCTGAATCCAAATAAGACAAGAGAGGTAAGTAATTTGAGCATCAACGCCCACAAATCTTTGTGTTCTACTCATGCATATACATCTATGAATAGACATAGCTCGTGATGCCACTGTTGGGTAACGAAGCATGAAAATCAAAAAAATTCCTACCAACACACAAGATCTATCTAGGAGAAGTGCTACTTCTTGAGCTTGTGTTGGTTTTTCCATTGAAGAGGAAAGGGTGATGCAGCAAAGTAGAGAAAAGTATTTCCCTTAGTTGAGAACCAAGGTATCAATCCAGTAGGAGGAACACACAAGTCACCAATGGTTGCACCTACACAAACAAACAAATACTTGCACCCAACGCAATAAAGGGGTCGTCAACCCCTTCGCGGTTACTTGCAAGGATGAGATCTGATAGTGATGTAGAAGCCCCCCGTGGTCGAAACCCCCTCCCGCAGAGTACCGGAAAAGGCCTCCAGATGGGATCTCACGAAGACAGAAAATTGCGGTGGCGGAAAAGTATTTTTGGTGTGCCCTCTGGCCTACGGGGAATATTTGGGTATTTATAGAATAAGAATTAGGGTTAGAGGGGCTACGAGGGGGCCACAAGCTTGCGGGATGCTCCCTGGGGCGCGCCCTACGAGCTTGTGGCCACCTCATGGCTCCTCTGGCCTCCTCCCGAAGATTCTAGGGTGTCTGGTGGTCCAAGAAAAATCATCGAAAAAATTCGTTCTGTTTGGTATTGATTTTCTGTAAAGGCAAAAATAAGGAAAAGGCAACAACTAGCACTTGGCACTAGGTTAATAGGTTAGTCCCAAAAAATGATATAAAATAGCATAATAATGCATATAAAACATCCAGGATTGATAATATAATAGCATGGAACAATCAAAAATTATAGATATGTTGTAGACATATCAAGCATCCCCAAGCTTAATTCATGCTCATCCTCGAGTAGGTAAATGTTAAAAACGGAATTTTTGATGTGGAATGCTACCTAACATGTTTATCATGTAATATTTCTTTATATGGCATGAATATTCAGATCTGTATGATTCAAAACAAAAGTTTAATATTGACATAAAAATAATAATACTTCAAGCATACTAAAAAGCAATCATGTCTTTTCAAAATATAATGGCTAAACAAAGTTATCCCTACAAAATCATATAGTCTTGTCATGCTCCATCTGCTTAACACAAAGTATTTATCATGCACAACCTCGATGACAAGCTAAGCAATTGGTTCATATTTTTAACGCGCTTTAGCTTTTTCAACTCTCATGCAATACATGAGCGTGATCCATGTATATAGCACCTTGGGTGGAATAGAATATGATGTTGGAGATTGTGTGGAGAAGACAAAAAAGGAGAAAGTCTCATATTGACGAGGCTAATCAACGGGCTATGAAGATGCCCATCAATTGATGCCAATGCAAGGAGTATGGATTGTCATGCAACGGATGCACTAGAGATATAAGTGTATGAAAGCTCAAAAGAAAACGAAGTGGGTGTGCATCCAACTTGCTTGCTCATGAAGACCTAGGGCATTTGAGGAACCCCATCATTGGAATATACAAGCTAAGTTCTATAATGAAAATTTCCCACTAGTAATATATGAAACTAACAAAATAGGAGACTCTCTATCATGAAGAACATGGTGCTACTTTGCAGCACAAGTGTGAAAAATGATAGTAACATTGTCCCTTCTCTCTTTTTCTCTTATTTTTTAAGTTACTCCTTTTTTTTCTTTTTTTGGGCTCTTTAGCCTTTTTTTGGGCTCGTTGGCCTCTTTTTTTTTATTTTCGTCCGGAGTCTCATCCCGACTTGTGGGGGAATCATAGCCTCCATGATCCTTTCCTCACATGGGACAATGTTCTAATAATTATGATCATCAAACTTTTATTTACTTACAACTCAAGAATTACAACTTGATACTAGAACAAAAATATGACTCTATATGAATGCCTCCGGCGGTGTACCGGGATGTACAATGATCTAGCGAGACATGTATCAAAAAATATGAACGGTGGCCAAACCACAAATACTGTGCCAACTATATGATCATGCAAAGCAATATGACAATGATGGTATGTGTCATAATAAAATAGAAAGGTGGAAGTTGCATGAAAATATATATCGGAATGGCTATGGAAATGCCATAATAGGTTGGTATGGTGGCTGCTTTGAGGAAGATATAAGGTGGCTTATGTGTGAAAAAGTGTATCATATCGCGGGGTTTGGATGCATGCTACTTCTTGAGCTTGCGTTGAGTTTTCCATTCAAGAGAAAAGAGTGATGCAACAAAGTAGAGATAAGTATTTCCCTCAGTTAAGAACCAAGGTATCAATCCAGTAGGAGGTAAGAGCAAGTCCTCGATAGATGCACCTGCACAAACTAACAAACACTTGCACACAACGCAAAAAGGAGTTGTCAATCCCTTCACAATCACATGCAAGAGGGAGATTTGATAGAGATGGATGTAAAACAAATAAAAGTAAATAAAATTCAAAGAGGTATTTTTGTGTTTTTCATTATATAGAACTGACAATATATAATGAGAAATAGACCCGGGGGCCATATATTTCACTAGAGGCTTCTTTCTTGAAAGAAAAAATATATATAGAACTAACAACAACAACAACAACAACAACAACAACAACAACAGCAGCAGCAGCAGCAGCAACAACAACAACAGCAGCAGCAGCAGCAGCAGCAGCAGCA
>NC_041387.1:471192376-471198265 GCF_002162155.2 Triticum dicoccoides
CAACAGCAATAGCAACAGCAGCAACAACAATAGCAACAGCAGCAACAGCAACAACAGCAACAACAACAGCAACAACAGCAACAACAACAACAACAACAACAACAACAACAACAACAACAACAACAACAACAACAACAACAACAACAACAACAACAACAACAACAACAACAACAACAACAACAACAACAACAACAACAACAACAACAACAACAACAACAACAGCAACAACAGCCTTCTTATCTACCAAGTATCTAGGGTAATTCTGCTCTAGTGGTTGTTCCCCTTATTACAGAAGCACTTAGTCTCGGGTTTGGGTTTTACCTTGGGTTTCTTCACTAGAGCAGCAGCTGATTTGCCGTTTCATGAAGTATCCCTTCTTGCCCTTGCCCTTCTTGAAACTAGTGGTTTCACCAACTATCAACAATTGATGCTCCTTCTTGATTTCTACTTTCACGGTGTCAAACATCGCGAATACCTCAAGGATCATCATATCTATCCCTGATATGTTATAGTTCATCACGAAGCTCTAACAGCTTGGTGGCAATGACTTTGGAGAACCATCACTGTCTTATCTGGAAGATCAACTCCCACTCGATTCAAATGATTGTTGTACTCAGACAATCTGAGCACAAGCTCAACAATTGAGCTTTTCTCCTTAGTTTGCAGGTTAAGAAAGTCATCGGAGGTCTTATACCTCTTGACATGGGCACGAGCCTGAAATCCCAATTTCAGCCCTCAAAACATCTCATATGTTTCGCGATGTTTCAAAAACGTCTTTGGTGCCTCAACTCTAAACCGTTTAACTGAACTATCACGTAGTTATCAAAACGTGTATGTCAGATGTTCGCAACAACCACAGACAACGTTCGAGGTTCAGCACACTGAGCGGTGCATTAAGGACATAAGCCTTCTATGAAGCAATGAGGACAATCCTCAGTTTACGGACCTAGTCCGCATAATTTCTACTATCAACTTTAAACTAATTTTTCTCTAGGAACATATCTAAACAGTAGAACTATAGCGTGAGCTACGACATAATTTGCAAAAACCTTTTGACTATGTTCAGGATAATTAAGTTCATCTTATGAACTCCCACTCAGATAGACATCCCTCTAGTCATCTAAGTGATTACATGATCCGAGTCAAACTAGGCCGTGTCCGATCATCACGTGAGACGGACTAGTCATCATCGGTGAACATCTTCATGTTGATCGTATCTTCTATACGACTCATGTTCGACCTTTCGGTCTCCGTGTTCCGGGGCCATGTCTGTACATGCTAGGCTCGTCAAGTTAACCCTAAGTGTTTCGCGTGTGTAAATCTGTCTTACACCTGTTGTATGTGAGCGTTAGAATCTAACACCCGATCATCACGTGGTGCTTCGAAACACGAACTGTCGCAACGGTGCACAGTTAGGGGAGAACACTTCTTGAAATTGTTGTAAGGGATCATCTTATTTACTACCGTCGTTCTAAGCAAATAAGATGTATAAACATGATAAACATCACATGTAATCAAATAGTGACATGATATGGCCATCATCACTTTGCTCCTTTTGATCTCCATCTTCGGGGCTCCATGATCATCATCGTCACCGGCATGACACCATGATCTCCATCATCATGATCTCCATCATCGTGTCTTCATGAAGTTGCCTCGCCAACTATTACTTCTACTACTATGGCTAATGGTTAGCAATAAAGTAAAGTAATTACATGACGTTTAAGTTGACACGCAGGTCACAAATAAATAAAGACAACTCCTATGGCTCCTGCCGGTTGTCATACTCATCGACATGCAAGTCGTGATTCCTATTACAAGAACATGATCAATCTCATACATCACATATATCATTCATCACATCCTTTTTGGCCATATCACATCACATAGCATACCCTGCAAAAACAAGTTAGACGTCCTCTAATTCTTGTTTGCATGTTTTACGTGGCTGCTATGGGTTTCTAGCAAGAACGTTTCTTACCTACGCATGAACCACAACGTGATATGCCAATTGCTATTTACCCTTCATAAGGACCCTTTTCATCGAATCCGATCCGACTAAAGTGGGAGAGACAGACACCCGCCAGCCACCTTATGCAACTAGTGCATGTTTATCGGTGGAACCAGTCTCACGTAAGCGTACGTGTAAGGTTGGTCCGGGCCGCTTCATCCCACGATGCCGCCGAATCAAGATAAGACTAGTAACGGCAAGCATATTGAACAATATCGACGCCCACAACTACTTTGTGTTCTACTCGTGCAAAGAATCTACGCAATACACCTAGCTCAAGATGCCACTGTTGGGGAACGTAGCAGAAATTCAAAAATTTTCCTACGTGTCACCAAGATCTATCTATGGAGACACCAGCAACGAGTAGAAAGGAGAGTGCATCTACATACCCTTGTAGATCGCTAAGCGGAAGCGTTCAAGTGAATGGGGTTGATGGAGTCGTACTCGTTGTGATTCAGATCACCGATGATCCTAGTGCCGAACGGACGGCACCTCCGCGTTCAACACACGTACAGCTCGACGATGTCTCCCACGCCTTGATCCAGCAAGGAGAGAGGGAGAGGTTGAGGAAGACTCCATCCAGTAGCAGCACAACAACGTGGTGGTGATGGAGGAGCGTGGCAATCCTGCAGGGCTTCGCCAAGCACCTATGGGAGAGGAGGAGGTGTCACGGGAGGGAGGGAGGCGCCAAGGGCTCAGGTATAGATGCCCTCCCTCCCCTCCACTATATATAGGGGCAGGGGAGAGGGGGAGGCGCAGCCTTGCCCCTTCCTCCAAGGAAGGGGTGCGGCTAAGAGGGGGGGAGGAGTCCATCCTCCCCAAGGCACCTCGGAGGTGCCTTCCCCCTTTAGGACTCTCCCCTTTTTCCTATATCTTGGCGCATGGGCCTCTAGGGGCTGGTGCCCTTGGCCCATGTAGGCCAAGGCGCACCCCCTACAGCCCATGTGCCCCCCCGGGGCAGGTGGCCCCACCCGGTGGGCCCCCGGGACCCTTCCGGTGGTCCCGGTACAATACCGATGACCCCGAAACTTGTCCCGATGGCCGAAACAGGACTTCCTATATATAAATCTTTACCTCCGGACCATTCCGGAACTCCTCGTGACGTCCGGGATCTCATCCGGGACTCCGAACAACATTCGGTAACCACATACAAACTTCCTTTATAACCCTAGCGTCATCGAACCTTAAGTGTGTAGACCCTACGGGTTCGGGAGACATGCAGACATGACCGAGACGTTCTCCGGTCAATAACCAACAGCGGGATCTGGATACCCATGTTGGCTCCCACATGTTCCACGATGATCTCATCGGATGAACCACGATGTCAAGGACTCAATCGATCCCGTATACAATTCCCTTTGTCTAGCGGTATGGTACTTGCCCGAGATTCAATCGTCGGTATACCGATACCTTGTTCAATCTCGTTACCGGCAAGTCTCTTTACTCGTTCCGTAACACATCATCCCGTGATCAACCCCTTGGTCACATTGTGCACATTATGATGATGTCCTACCGAGTGGGCCCAGAGATACCTCTCCGTTTACACGGAGTGACAAAATCCCAATCTCGATTCGTGCCAACCCAACAGACACTTTCAGAGATACCCGTAGTGTACCTTTATAGCCACCCAGTTACGTTGTGACGTTTGGCACACCCAAAGCACTCCTACGGTATCCGGGAGTTGCACAATCTCATGGTCTAAGGAAATGATACTTGACATTAGAAAAGCTTTAGCATACGAACTACATGATCTTGTGCTAGGCTTAGGATTGGGTCTTGTCCATCACATCATTCTCCTAATGATGTGATCCAGGAAACCGTAACCATCTATTGATCAACGAGCTAGTCAACTAGAGGCTTACTAGGGACATGGTGTTGTCTATGTATCCACACATGTATCTGAGTTTCCTATCAATACAATTCTAGCATGGATAATAAACGATTATCATGAACAAGGAAATATAATAATAATCAATTTATTATTGCCTCTAGGGCATATTTCCAACAGTCTCCCACTTGCACTAGAGTCAATAATCTAGTTCACATCGATATGTGATTAACACTCAAGGTCACATCCCCATGTGACTAACACCCAAAGAGTTTACTAGAGTCAATAATCTAGTTCACATTTACCATGTGATTAACACTCGATGAGTTCTGGGTTTGATCATGTTATGCTTGTGAGAGAGGTTATGGTCAACGGGTCTGAACCTTTCAGATCCGTGTGTGCTTTACAAATCTCTATGTCATCTCCTAGATGCAGCTACCACGTTCTATTTGGAGCTATTCCAAATAACTGTTCTACTTGGAGCTATTCTAAATTGTTGCTCCATTATACGTATCCGGTATCTCTACTCAGAGCTATCCGGATAGGTGTTAAGCTTGCATCGACGTAACCCTTTACGACGAACTCTTTTACCACCTCCATAATTGAGAAAGTTCCTTAGTCCACTAGTTACTAAGGATATCTTTGACCGCTGTCCTGTGATCCATTCTTGGATCACTCTTGTACCCCTTGACTGACTCATGGTAAAGCACACTTTAGGTGCGGTACACAGCATAGCATACTGTAGAGCCTATGTCTTAAGCATAGGGGACGACCTTCGTTCCTTTCTCTCTATTCTACCATGGTCGAGCTTTAAGTCTTAACTTCATACCTTACCACTCAGGCAAGAACTCCTTCTTTGACTGATCCATCTTGAACACCTTCAAGATCACGTCAAGCCTGTGCTCATTTGAAAGTACTATTAAGCGTTTTGATCTATCCTTATAGATCTTGATGCTCAATGTTCAAGTAGCTTAATCCAGGTTTTCCATTGAAAACACTTTCCAAATAACCCTATATGCTTTCCAGAAATTCTACATCATTTCCGATCATCAATATGTCAATAACATATACTCATCAGAAATTCTATAGTGCTCCCACTCACTTCTTTGGAAATACAAGTTTCTCATAAACTTTGTATACACCCAAAATCTTTGATCATCATCAAAGCATACATTCCAACTCCGAGATGCTCACTCCAGTCCTCAGAAGGATTGCTGGAGCTTTGCATACTTATTAGCATATTTCATAAATACAGCTAATGCTAACATGAATCCGACGGACTTTAAGCATCGCTACGGATGAGAAAATCTCATCGTAGTCAACTCCTTGAACTTGTGAAAAAACTTCGCCACAAGTCGAGCTTCATGGACGGTGACATTACCGTCCACGTTCGTCTTCTTCTTAAAGATCCATTTATCTTAATGGCTTGCCGATCATCGGGCAAGTCCACCAAAGTCCATGGATCCGTTCTCGGATTTTATGGCCTCGAGCCATTTATCGGAATCCGGGCCCACCATCGCTTCTCCATAGCTCGTAGGTTCATTGTTGTCTAGCAACATGACCTCCAAGACAGGATTACGTACCACTCTGAAGTAGTACGCATCCTTGTCATCCCACGAGGTTTGGTAGTGACTTGATCCGAAACTTCATGATCACTATCATAAGCTTCCACTTCAATTGGTGTACGTGCCACAGGAACAACTTCATGTGCCCTGCTACACACTTGTTGAAGTGACGGTTCAATAACCTCATCAAGTCTCCACCATCCTCCCACTCAACTTTTCGAGAGAAACCTTTCCTCGAAAAAGGACCCGATTCAAGAAACAATCCCTATTGCTTTCGGATCTGAATTAGGAGGTATACCCAACTGTTTTTGGGTGTCCTATGAAGATGCATTTTATCTGCTTTGGGTTCGAGCTTATCAACCTGAAACCTTTTCACATAAGCAACAACAGCAACAACAGCAACAACAACAACAACAACAACAACAACAACAACAACAACAACAACAGCAACAACAGCAACAGCAACAACAGCAACAGCAACAACA
>NC_041387.1:471214280-471284577 GCF_002162155.2 Triticum dicoccoides
AACAACAACAACAGCAACAACAACAACAGCAACGACAACGACAACAACAACAACAACAACAGCAACAACAACAACAACAACGACAACAACAAAAGAGGCCAAAGAAGCCCAAATAAAAAAAAGGCCAAAGAAGACCACCAAAAAATGAGAGAAAAAGAGAGAAGGGGCAATGATACTATCCTTTTACCACACTTGTGCTTCAAAGTAGCACCATGATCTTCATGATAGTGAGTCTCATATGTTATCACTTTCATATACTAGTGGGAATTTTTCATTATAGAACTTGGCTTGTATATTCCAATGATGGGCTTCCTCAAATGCCTTAGGTTTTCTTGAGCAAGCAAGTTGGATGCACACCCACTTAGTTTCTTCTTTTGAGCTTTGATATCTATTGATGGGCATCTCCATATCCCATTGATATGCCTAGTTGATGTGAGACTATCTTCTCCTTTTTGTCTTCTCCACAACCACCATATTCTATTCCACCTATAGTGCTATGTCCATGGCTCACGCTCATGTATTGCATGAAAGTTGAAAAAGGTTGAGAATACTAAAGTATGAAACAATTGCTTGGCTGAAACCGGGGTTGTGCATGATTTAAATATTTTGTGTGATGAAGATAGAGCATAGCCAGACTATATGATTTTGTAGGGATAGCTTTCTTAGGCTATGTTATTTTGAGAAGACATAATTACTTTGTTAGTATGCTTGAAGTATTATTATTTTTATGTCAATATTAAACTTTTGTCTTGAATCTTTCGGATCTGAACATTCATGCCACAATAAAGAGAATTACATTGAAAATTATGTTAGGTAGCATTCCACATCAAAAATTCTGTATTTATCATTTACCTACTCGAGGACGAGCAGGAATTAAGCTTGGGGATGCTTGATACGTCTCCAACGTATCTAAATTTTTCTATATTCCATGCTATTATATTATTTGTTTTGGATGTTTAATGGGCTTTATTATACACTTTATATTATTTTTGGGACTAGCCTATTAACCGGAGGCCCAGTCCAAATTGTTGTTTTTTGCCTATTTCGGTGTTTCACAGAAAAGGAATATCAAACGGAGTCCAAACGGAATGAAACCTTCAGGAGAGTGATTTTTGGAACAAACGTGATCCGGGGGACTTGGAGTGGACGTCAAGAAAGAAACAAGGAGGCCACGAGGCAGGAAGGCGCGCCTGCCCCCCTGGGTGCGCCCTCCACCCTCGTGGGCCCCTCGCAGCTCCACCGACCTACTTCTTCCTCCTATATATACCCATATACCCCGAAAACATCCAGGAGCACCATAGATCGGGAGTTCCGCCGCCGCAAGCCTCTGTAGCCACCAAAAACCAATCGGGACCCTGTTCCAGCACCCTGCCGGAGGGGGTATCCATCACAGGTGGCCATCTTCGTCATCCCGGTGCTCTCCATGACGAGGAGGGAGTAGTTCACCCTCGGGGCTGAGGGTATGTACCAGTAGCTATGTGTTTGATCTCTCTCTCTCTCTCTCTCTCTCTCTCTCTCGTGTTCTTGATACTGCACGATCTTGATGTATCGCGAGCTTTGCTATTATAGTTGGATCTTATGATGTTTCTCCCCCTCTACTCTCTTGTAATGGATTGAGTTTTCCCTTTGAAGTTATCTTATCGGATTGAGTCTTTAAGGATTTGAGAACACTTGATGTATGTCTTGCATGTGCTTATCTGTGGTGACAATGGGATATTCACGTGATCTACTTGATGTATGTTTTGGTGATCAACTTGTGGGTTCAGTGACCTTGTGAACTTATGCATAGGGGTTGGCACACGTTTTCCTCTTGACTCTCCGGTAGAAACTTTGGGTCACTCTTTGAAGTTCTTTGTATTGGTTGAATAGATAAATCTGAGATTGTGTGATTCATATCGTATAATCATACCCACGGATACTTGAGGTGACATTGGAGTATCTAGGTGAATTAGGGTTTTGGTTGATTTGTATCTTAAGGTGTTATTCTAGTACGTACTCAAGGATAGATCAAACGGGAAGAATGGCTTCATGTTATTTTACTACAGACTCTTGAATAGATCGATCAGAAAGAATAACTTTGCGATGGTTTCGTACCCTACAATAAGCTCTTTGTTTGTTCTCCGCTATTAGTGACTTTGGAGTGACTCTTTGTTGCATGTTGAGGGATAGTTATATGATCCAATTATGTTATTATTGTTGAGAGAACTTGCACTAGTGAAAGTATGAACCCTAGGCCTTGTTTCCTAGCATTGCAATACCGTTTACGCTCACTTTTACCACTTGTTACCTTGCTGTTTTTATAATTTTAGATTACAAAAACCTATATCTACCATCCATATTGCACTTGTATCACCATCTTTTCGCTGAACTAGTGCACCTATACAATTTACCATTGTATTGGGTATGTTGGGGACACAAGAGACTCTTTGTTATTTGGTTGCAGAGTTTTTTGAGAGAGACCATCTTCATCCTACGCCTCCCACGGATTGATAAACTTTACGTCATCCACTTGAGGGAAATTTGCTACTGTCCTACAAACCTCTGCACTTGGAGGCCCAACACGTCTACAAGAAGAAGGTTGTGTAGTAGACATCAAATATTGCACTCATAATCTTTAATCTTAATCTTAATAGTAGGTTCCCATTCATCATAAAGCTTTCTAGGGATTGAAACCTCCAACTCAAGTTTTTCTTCAAAAGATTTCATGATAGCATCAACGATATGTTTAGTAAAAGCCTTATTTTGATTATAAGCATGAGGTGAATTAAGAATGGATTGCAACGAGGAAATACAATCTATTAAAGAACAATTATCATAATTAAAACACTTGAAATCCAAAAGAGTGGGTTCATCACTAGTTACAGTTTTGACCTCTCCAACCCCACTTTTATCAATTTTTTCATTAAGATCTTCACTCTCCAAATTATTGGGACTCCTTCTAGCTAAAGTTGAATCATCTCCAGTCCCTTTTCTATCAAGATTTATATTAGCAAACAAAGATTCAATAAGAGTCAAACCAATCACTTTAAGATCTTCATCATTACTATCAATAAAACTAGAAGAACATGATTTATAACTAGCGGTTCTTTCTCTTCTTTCATTAATAGAAATTTGAATAGCTTTCAGAGGCTCATTAATATCAATATTTGATGGCATAGACCTAATCTTAAAGAATCAATCTCATGAGTGATTCTATCAACATTCCTAGACAAATCATCAATCTTAAGCAATTTTTCTTCTACCATAGCATTAAAATTCTTCTGAGAGTTTATAAAATCTTTAATAGTATACTCAACATCAGAGGGTATATTATTTTAATTTCCATAAGCATTGTTGTAGGAATTACCATAATTATTAGAGGAATTACTAGGAAACGGCTTGGGTTGAAATTTCCTCTATACGCATTATTACCAAAATTGTTCATACCAACAAAATTCACATTCATAAATTCATTATTATTCTTAATCAAAGTGGACAAAGGCATACCATTAGGATCAATAGAAGCACTCTTACTCGCAATCAATTTCATAATTTCATAGATCAAAGTGGACAAAGACTCACATAATACATGGCGCTCCAAGCAAAACACATATCATGTGGTGAATAAAAATATAGCCTCAAGTAATTTACCGATGGATTGTAGACCAAAGAGGGGATGCCCTTTGGGGCATCCCAAAGATTATATGCTTGGTTGTTCTTGAATATTACCTTGGGGTGCCTTGGGCATCCCCAAGCTTTAAGCTCTTTCCACTCCTTATTTTGCAGTCCATCGAAACTTCACCCAAAACTTAAAAACTTCACAACAGAAAACTCAATAGAAAACTCATGAGATCCGTTAGTGAAACAAAGCAAATAACCACTTTTAGGTACTGTTGTAAACCCATTCCAAATTTACATTTGTATTATATCAACTGTATTCTAACTTCTTCATTTCTTATCCCTCGATACTACCCATAGATTCATCAAAATAAGCAAACAACACAATGAAAGAAGAATCTGTCAAAAACAGAACAGTCTGTAGTAATTTGGACTTTAGCCAAACTTATGTAACTCACAAATTTGAAAGTAGGATAACGTGGGAAATTTATATAGCAATCTTGTGTAAAAAAATTACAATTTTATCGCGCACCTGTGATTTTTAGAATTTTCTGGACTGCACGCAAAAGTTTCTATTTTTTTATAAAGTCAAATTAACAATCTTCAAGACAATCCCAAAGGTATTACCTGGCACAAACACTAATTAAGACACTAAAACACATTCATAACAGAAGTATAATGGTATAAACACATAAAATCCAGAAAGAAAAATATTGGGTTGTCTCCCAACAAGCGCTTTTCTTTAAAGCCTTTTAGCTAGGCATTGATGATTTTAATGATGCTCGCATGAAAGACAAGAATTGAAGCACAAAGAGAGCATCATATAGCATGTGAAAATCACATTTAAGTCTAACATACTTCCTATGCATAGAAATTTTATAACCAAAAAAATTATCAAGACAAGCAATATCCAGTATATGCAAGGGAGAAAAAAGAAATGATAGCAATCTCAACATGAAGAGAGGTAATTTAGTAACATGAAGATTTCTACAACCATATTTTGCTCTCTCATAATAATTGCACATGGGATCATATTCAAATTAAACAATATAGCTATCACATAACATATTCTCCAATTGTTCCACATGCATGCAAAGTTGACACTCTTCCAAAATAGTGGGATTATCATAAATTAAAGTCATGACTTATCCAAGCCCACTTTTATCAAAAAATTCATAAGATTGATCAATCTCCAAAGTAGTGGAATCATTATTACTTAAATTTGACAATATTTCAAACCCACTTTCAATATTATTGCAAACATTATTGTCAATATCATATTCATCATGAGGCTTAAACAAATTTTCAAGATCATAAGATTCATCTCCCCAATCATGATCATTACAGTAAGTAGTGGACATAGCAAAATTAGCATCCCCGAGCTTGGGGTTTTGCATGTCATTAACAAAACATGACAGTAATAGAATTTATAATAGCATCATTGCAATCATGCTTTTTATTCAAGTAGCTATCGTGGATCACTTTATAAATTTCTTCTTTTAACACTTCATCACAATTTTCACATCCACGAATTTCAAGCAAAACTTCATAAAGGTAATCTAATGCACTCACCTCATTAGCAATTGGTTCATCATAATTAGATCTTTTAAAAAGATTAGCAAGTGGATGAGGATCCATAAAATCTTTGCCTTCTGATTTGGAATAAACATACAATTGTGCCAAGCGACCAAGCAAACAAACCAAGTAAGACTTAAAGGCAAATGAAAAAAGGCAAATATTTTTTTATTTTTTTTAAACGTTTTAGAAGTGGGGAAGAGGAAAACGAGAGGAAAATGGCAAATAATGTAATTGCAAGAGATGATAGTTTATGATGGGTACTTGGTAGGCTTGATGTAGATCCTCCCCGACAGCGGCGCCAGAAATTCTTCATGCTACTTCTTGAGCTTGTGTTGGTTTTTCCCTTGAAGAGGAAAGGGTGATGCATCAAAGTAGAGATAAGTATTTCCCTCAGTTGAGAACCAAGGTATCAAACCAGTAGGAGGAACACACAAGTCACCAATGGTTGCACCTACACAAACAAACAAATACTTGCACCCAATGCGATAAACGGGTTGTCAATCCCTTCATGGTTACTTGCAAGGATGAGATCTAATAGTGATAGATATAAAAGGTAAGTAAAACAGCGTAACAAGATAAAAGTAAATACATTCAAGCAAGCTATTTTTGTGTTTTTTGATTTTATAGATCGGAAAATAATATAATAAAGGTAGACTCGGGGCCATAGTTTTCACTAGAGGCTTCTCTCTCGAAAGAAAGCATACGGTGGGTAAACAAATTAATGTTGAGCAATTGATAGAAAAGTGCATAGGTATGACGATATCTAAGGCAATGATCATGAATATAGGCATCATGTCCATGAGAAGTAGACCGACTCCTGCCTGCATCTACTACTATTACTCCACACATCGACTGCTATCCAGCATGCATCTAGTGTATTAAGTTAACAAGAACGGAGTAACGCCTTAAGTAAGATGACATGATGTAGAGGGATAGAACAAATCAATAAGAACAAACCCCACCTTTTTATCCTTAATGGCGACAATACAAGTATGTTTCATGTCCCCTTCTGTCACTGGGAATAAGCACTGCAAGATTGAACCCGTTACAAAGCCCCTCTCCCATTGCAAGAAAAATCAATCTAGTTGGCCAAACCAAATCAATAGATCAGAGAGAAATACAAAGCTATCTTAATCATGCATAAAAGAGTTTAGACAAGACTCAAATAATATTCATAGATAATCTGATCATAAACCCACAATTCATTGGATCTCAACAAACGCATCGCAAAAGAAGATTACATCGAATAGATCTCCAAGAACATCGAGGAGAACATTGTATTGAATATCAAAGGGAGAGAAGAAGCCATCTAGCTACTAGCTATGGACTCGTAGGTTTGTGGTAAACTACTCACACATCATCAGAAGGGCAGCAAGGTTGATGTAGAAGCCCTCAATGGTCGAATCCCACTCCGGCAGAGTACCGAAAAAGGCCTCCATATGGGATCTCGTGAAGGCAGAAACTTGCAGCAGTGGAAAGTATTTTTGGTGTGCCCTCTGGTCAATGGAGAATATTTGGGTATTTATAGAAGAAGAATTAGGGTTAGAGGGGCTACGAGGGGCCCACAAGCTTGGGGTGTGGCTCCTCTGGCCTTCTCCCAAAGCTTCTAGGGTGTCTTATGGTCAAAAAAAATCGTCAAAAAGTTTCGTTCCATTTGGACTCCATTTGGTATTGATTTTCTGTAAAGGTAAAAACAAGGGGAAAATAGCAACTGACACTTGGCACTAGGTTAATAGGTTAGTCCCAAAAAATGATATAAAATAGCATAATAATGCATATAAAACATCCAAGATTGATAATATAATAGCATGGAACAATAAAAAATTATAGATACGTTGGAGACATATCAAGAAGCATAGCAACGAGAGGGGAAAGTGTGTCTATGTACCCTCGTAGACCAAAAGCGGAAGCGTATATAACGCGGTTGATGTAGTCGTACTCTTCGCGATCCGATCACGATCCAACCAATCTAGTGCCGAATGGACGACACCTCTGAGTTTAGCACACGTGCGGCTCGATGCTGTCTCCTCCTCCTTGATCCAGCAAGAGAAGGTGGAGAAGTAGATGGGATCACAACCAGCACAATGGCGTGGTGGTGATGGTTGTATTGGAGCACCGACAGCACTTCGCTAAGCGCCGCCAGGACAAGGTGGTGGTGTAACGGGAGAGAGAGAAGGGCGCACAGGAGCTGGTGTGTTGATCTGTGGATTCCTCCTCTTCTGGTGTGCCCCTCCCCTCTATTTATATATGTGGAGGGGCTAGGAGTCCAGCCCTACTCCTAATAGGAATTGGTGCCAAGGGGAAGGAGTCCTACTCCTAGTAGGACTTGGATTCCTAGTCCCCTTCCACATGTCTTAGCCAGATGGTACTCTTAGGGGCTGGTGCGCTTGGCCCATGTAGGCCAGGGCACCCCCTTTCAGTCCATGCTGGCCTGTGGGAGGTGGTGGATGATACTTCCATTTTGCATCATGCTTTTGTATTGATATTTATTGCATTATGGGCTGTTATTACACATTATAATACAATACTTATGCATTTTCTCTCTTATTTTACAAGGTTTACATTAAGAGGGAGAATGCCGGCAGCTGGAATTTTGGACTGGAAAAGGAGCAAATATTAAAAGACCTATTCTACACAACTCCAAAAGTCCTGAAACTTCACGGAGAGTCGTTTTGGAATTAATAAAAAAATTGGACAAAGAAAGCACCAGAGGGGGGCCACCAGCCATCCACAAGGGTGGGGGGGCTCCCTACCCCCTAGGCATGCCCCCTACCTTGTGGGCCACCTGGTAGGGCCCCGACGCTCATCTTCTACTATATGTTGTGGTTTGACATGGAAAAAAATAGAAGGAAGCTTTCTAGACAAAGCATCGGTGTCTTGAGGCGGAACCTGGGCAGAACCCTAGTATCCTGAGGACATGGGAGAAGTCTTGTTGTAAGTAATCATGTGAATTTGGTATTCGTTCGATATTTTGATGAGATGTATGTTGTCTTTCCTCTAGTGGTGTTATGTGAACGTCGACTACATGACACTTCACCATTTTTTGGGCCTAGGGGAAGGCATTGGGAAGTACTAAGTAGATGATGGGTTGCAAGAGTGACAGAAGCTTAAACCCTAGTTTATGTGTTGCTTCGTAAGGGGCTGATTTGGATCCATATGTTTCAAGCTATGGGTAGATTTATCTCAATTCTTCTTTCATAGTTGCGGATGCTTGCGAGAGGGGTTAATCATAAGTGGGAGGCTTGTCCAAGGAAGGGCAGCACCCAAGCACCGGTCCACCCACATGTCAAATTATCAAAGTAACGAACGCGAATCATATGAGCATGATGAAAACTAGCTCGACAGTAATTCCCATGTGTCCTTGGGAGCGCTTTGCTTTATATAAGAGTTCGTCCAGGCTTGTCCTTTGCTACAAAAAGGATTGGGCCACCTTGATGCACCTTAGTTACTCTTGTTACTTGCTACCCGTTACAAATTATCTTATCACAAAACTACCTGTTACCGGTAATTTCAGTGCTTGTAGAGAATACCTTGTTGAAAATCGCTTGTCATTTCCTTATGCTCCTCATTGGGTTCGACACTCTTACTTATCAAAGGACTAGATAGATCCCCAATACTTGTGGGTCATCAAGACTCTTTTCTCGCGTCGTTGCCGGGGAGTGAAGCGCCTTTGGTAAGTGGAATTTGGTAAGGAAACATTTATATAGTGTGCTGAAATTTATTGTCACTTGTCACTATGGAAAATATTCCTTTGAGGGGCTTGTTCAGGGTATCTTCACCTTGACCAGAAGAGCAAGGATTTTCCCCTCAACCTACTAAACCTACTGAAAATATTTATTATTAAATTCCTTCGGGTATGATGAGAAACTGCTAGCTAATCCTTATGCAAGAGACGGGACATTACATCATGATATGCATCTAATCTATGTGGATGACGTTTCTGGATTATTTAAGCTTGCAGGTTTTCCCAAGGATGAAGTCAAGAAGAAAGTCTTCCCTTTATCTTTTAAGGGAATGGCATTGACATGGTATAAGCTATGTGATGGTATTGGATCATGGAACTACAATCGATTGAAATTGGAATTTCATCAGAAGTTTTATCCTATGCATCTGGTTCATCATGATCAGAATTATATTTATAAGTTTTGGCCTCGTGAATGAGAAAGTATCGCTCAAGCTCGGGGGAGGCTTAAGTCAATGTTATATTCATGCCCCAATCAACAGCTCTCAAGAGAAATTATTATTTAGAACGTTTATGCCCAGCTTTCTCGTTATGATCAATCCATGCTCGATACTTCTTGTATTGGTTCTTTTATGAAGAATACTATTGAATTCAAATGGGATTTATTGGAAAGAATTAAATGCAACTCTGAAGATTGGGAACTCGACGAAGGTAAGGAGTCAGGTATAAACCTTAAGTTTGATTGTGTTAAATCTTTTATGGATACCGATGCTTTTCGTGAATTTAGCACTAAATACGGACTTGACTCTGAGATAGTAGCTTCTTTCTGTGAATCATTTGCTACTCGTGTTGATCACCCTAAGGAGAAGTGGTTTACATATCATCCTCCCATTGAATTGAAAGTAGTAGAACCTACTAAAGTTGAAGAAACAATTACTTATAATGTTGATCCTATTGTTCCTACTGCTTATATTGAGAAACCACCTTTTCCTGTTACAATAAAGGATCATGCTAAAGCTTCAACTGCGGTTCGTAAGAGTTATACTAGAACACCTACACCCCCTGAACAAATTAAAGTTGAACCTAGTGTTGCTATGGTTAAAGATCTCTTGGTCGAAAATATTGATGGGCATGTTATTTATTTCTGTGATGAAGCTGCTAGGATTGCTAAACCTAATATTAAAGATAATATAGACCTGTTGTTGGCATGCCTGTTGTTTCTGTTAAAAAAGGAGATCATTGTTATCATGGCTCATGTCATGTGGGTTCTAGTTTAAGTGCAATTCCTTTTACCTTATATCAAGAAATTATGAATGATATTGCACCTACTGAGATAGACTGTGAAAAAAAATTTGTTACTATCAGTTTAGGGGATATGTCTCATGATTTTAATTTTTCTAAATATTGTAGACAACCCCTTGATAAAGAACTGCCTAGTAAGGATGAAATTATTGGTCTTGTTTCTATTGTCGTGCCACCTACTGATCCTTTAGAACAATATTTGCTAGACCATGAAAATTATATGTTTATGAATGAAAGAGAGGAATTAGATGAAATATTCTTTAATCAAGGGCCTGTTTTGAAACACAATTTTCCTGTTGAAATCCTTGGGGATCCTCCTCCACCCAAGGGTGATCCCGTCTTTGAGCTTAATTACCTGATACTTTGAAACATGCTTATCTTGATGAAAAGAAGATATATCCTATTATTATTAGTGTTAACCTTTCAGTGCATGAAGAAAAGAAATTATTGAAAAATCTGAAAAAACACCATGCCGCTATTGGATATACTCTTGATGCTCTTAAGGGCATTAGTCCCACTCTATGTGAGGCTGTCAGCAGAAAATTAATTTGGAGCCTGATGCTAAACCAGTTGTTGATCATCAACGACGGTTAAATCCTAAGATGAAAGAAGTTGTAAGAAATGAAATACTAAAGCTTATGGAGGCTATAATTTATCCTATTGTTGATAGTAGATGGGTAAGTCCCGTTCATTGTGTCCCTAAGAAGGGAGGTATTACTGTAGTTCCTAATGATAAGAATGAATCGATTCCACAAAAAATTGTTACAGGTTATAGAATGGTAATTGATTTTTGCAAATTAAACAAAGCTACTAGAAAAGATCATTACCCTCTACCTTTTATTGATCAAATGCTAGAAACACTATCCAAACATACACATTTCTGCTTTCTAGATGGTTATTTTGGTTTCTCTCAAATACCTATGTCAAAACTGGACCAAGAAAAGACCACTTTTAATTGCCCTTTCGGTACTTTTGCTTATAGACGTATGCCTTTTGGTTTATGCAATGCACCTGCTACCTTTCAAAGATGTATGACTACTATATTCTATGACTTTTGTGAAAAGATTGTTAAGGTTTTCATTGATGATTTCTCTGTTTACAGAACTTCTTTTCATGATTGCTTATGCAACCTTGATCGATTTTTGCAGAGATGTGAAGAAACTAATCTTTTCTTGAATTGGGAGAAGTGCCACTTTATGGTTAATGAAGGTATTGTCTTGGGGCATAAAATTTATGAAAGAGGTATTGAAGTTGATAAAGCTAAAGTAGATGCAATTGAAAAGATGGCGTGTCCTAAAGATATCAAAGGTATAAGAAGTTACCTTGGTCATGTTGGTTTCTATAGGAGGTTTATTAAAGACTTCTGTAAAATTTATAGGCCTCTCACTAATCTCTTGCAAAAAAGATGTCCCTTTTGTTTTTTATGATGATTGTGTAGAAGCATTTGAAATGCTTAAGAAAGCCTTGATTTCTGCTCCTATTGTTCAGCCACCTGATTGGAATTTACCCTTTGAAATTATGTGTGATGCTAGTGATTATGCTGATGGTGTTGTTCTAGGGCAAGAGTTGATAAGAAATTAAATGTTATCCATTATGTTAGTAAAACTCTAGACAGTGCCCAGAGAAATTATGCTACTACTGGAAAAAGAATTTTTAGCAGTTGTCTTTGCTTGTGATAAGATCTTATATTGTTGATTCCAAAGTAACTGTTTACACTGACCATGCTGCTATTAAATATCTTATGGAAAAGAAAGATGCTAAACCTAGACTTATTAGATGGGTTCTCTTGCTACAAGAATTTTATTTGCATATTATTGATAGAAAGGGAGCTGAGAACCCCATTGCAGACAACTTGTCTAGGTTAGAAAATGTTCTTGATGACCCACTACCTATTGATGATAGTTTTCCTGATGAGCAATTAGCTATCATAAATGCTTCTCATAATACTCCATGGTATGCTGATTATGCTAGTTACATTGTTGTTAAATTTATACCACCTAGTTTCACATCCCAGCAAAAGAAAAAGTTTTTCTATGATTTAAGACATTACTTTTGGGATGACCCACATCTTCATAAAGAAGGAGTAGATGGTGTTGTTAGATATTGTGTACCTGAGCATGAACAGGAACATATCCTATGCAAGTGCCACTCCGAGGCTTACGGAGGACACCATGCTAGAGATAGAACTGCACACAAGGTATTGCAATCTGGTTTTTATTGGCCTACTCTCTTCAAGGATGCTCGTAAGTTTGTCTTGTCTTGTGATGAATGCCAGAGGATTGGCAATATTAGTAGACGTCAGGAAATGCCTATGAATTATTCACTTATTATTGAACCATTTGATGTTTGGAGCTTTGATTATATGGGACCTTTTCCTTCCTCTAATGCGTATACACATATTTTAGTTGTTGTTGATTACGTTACTAAGTGGGTAGAAGCTATTCCAACTAGTAGTGCTAATCATAACACTTCTATTACGATGCTTAAAGAAGTTATTTTTCCGAGGTTTGGAGTCCCTAGATATTTAATGACTGATGGTGGTTCACATTTTATTCATGGTGCTTTCCGTAAGTTGCTTGCTAAATATGATGTCAACCATAGAATTGCATCTCCATATCATCCTTAGTCTAGTGGTCAAGTAGAATTGAGCAATAGAGAGATTAAATTCATTTTGCAAAAGACTATTAATAGATCTAGGAAGAATTGGTCTAAGAAACTTGATGATGCATTATGGGCCTATAGAACTTCTTATAAAAACCCTATGGGTATGTCTCCATATAAAATGGTTTATGGAAAGGCTTGTCCCTTACCTCTTGAATTAGAACATAAAGCTTATTGGGCCATCAAAGAGCTCAACTATGATTTCAAACTTTCCGGTGAGAAGAGGTTATTTGACATAAGCTCGCTTGATGAATGGAGAACCCAAGCCTATGAGAATGCCAAACTATTTAAAGAAAAGGTTAAAAGATGGCATGACAAAAGGATACAAAAGCATGAGTTTAATGTAGGTGATCATGTTTTGCTACACAACTCTGGTTTAAGATTTTTTGCAGGAAAGCTTCTCCCTAAATGGGAAGGCCCTTACATTATCAAGGAGGTCTACCGTTCTAGTGCCATCAAAATCAACAACGCCGAAGGCATGAATGCGTAGGTGATAAATGATCACAGAATCAAACATTATATCTCAGGTACTCCCGTAAATATTGAAACCGATATAATTAATACCATAACATCGGAGGAGTACATAAGGGATACTTTCCAAAATGTTTCAGACTCCTAAGAGGCGTAGGTATGTGGTACGGTAAGTAAACTGACTCCAAAACTATTCTAATAGCAATTTTTCTACGTTTTGGAATAATTAAAAAATTAGGAAAACTAAAAGTAGTCTAAAGGAGACACGAGGAGACCACAAGGGTGGAGGACACGCCCTACCCCCCTAGGCGCGCCCCCTGCCTTGTGGCCACCTCGTGTGCCCTCCGGACTCCGTTTTCTTGTACAATACATCTTATGGTCAGTAAAAATACATTATATAATCTCCCAAAGGTTTTGACCACCGTACCACGGCAAAATCCTCTGTTCTTGTTTCGAGTTGTTTTCTGTCAGAGTTTTCAGGCCAGGCATCATGTCGTCTCCCTAATCCAACAATGGTGGCGATGATGCTTGGCTAATGAAGATGGATATGAAGAGAGTAAAACTTGGGGAAACCAACAAGGGTGATAAGATCAAGAAGGTCACGAGAGATCAAGTTCCGGCAGCAGAAGAAGAAGACATCCTTCAACCATACTACAGTCATCTTACCCCTACTGAAATTGAAGCTTTTAAGATGGTTGAAATAGTTCGTGTGCAAAATAAATATCTCATTCATGAAAATATTCTGTTGCAAGAGCATATCATCACCATCCAGAGCATCATTCATAGATTGGAGTATCTCCTGCACTTGAAGTGTGACACTCTACGTCATCAACAACTCCATCGTCACCACCACCGAAGAAAGAGACATAAATACATGGGTATGGGCACTCCCCTTGGCAACTGCCAAGCTTGGGGGAGGTGCCCCGGTATCGTATCAGTATCACCCCTTTACTTTTATCGTTTTTCTTAGTTTGATCCTTTTAGTTATATTTTGATCTGGTAGAATAGAGTTTTAGTATGATCTAGCTTTGAGTTTTGTTTCGAGATCTATCTATGTCATCGAGTCCTTGAGCTATATAATAAAGAGTAGTTTTGAGTTGAGGGCTTTGCTTTCTTGGTGTGATCTTGAGGGTATAAAAATAAGAAAAATAAATAAAAAAGGATCATATATTGATCTTATGAAGAGTATGACTTCACATATAAAGAGTATGATGAATAAAAATTCTTGAGAGTTGACAAACATAGTTTTGGTCATTGTTGCAACTAATAGGAAGTAATAAAGAAAGAGAGGTTTTACATATAAATATACTATCCTGGACATCTTTTGTAATTTTGAGCACTCATTAAAATATGACATGCTCAAAAGTTGATGTTGGACAAGAAAGACAACATAATGGGTTATGTTTTCTTATATCCGAATAGAAGTTATATTGTCATGGATCCTCCAACATGTTGAGCTTGATTTTCCCTCTTATGCTAGCCAAATTCTTTGCACCAAGTAGAGATACTACTTGTGCATCCAAACATCCCTTAAACCTAGTTTTGTCATCAGAGTCCATCATACCTACCTATGTATTGAGTAAGATCCTTCAAGTAAGTTGTCATCGGTGCAAGCAATAAAAATTTCTCTCTAAATATGTATGATCTATTAGTGTGAAGAAAATAATCATTATACGAACTTGTGATATGAAAGAAATAAAAGCGACGGACTGCATAATAAAGTTTTTTATCACAAGCGGCAATATAAAGTGACATTCCTTTACATTAATATTTTGTGCATCCAACCATAAAAGCGCATGACAACCTCTGCTTCCCTCTGCGAAGGGCATATCTTTTACTTTTATCTTCTACCCTTATACAAGAGTCATGGTGATCATCACCTTTCCTTTTTACACTTTTTCCCTTTTGGCAAGTACTATGTGTTGTAGAAAGATCCATATATATATATATATATATATATATATATATATATATATATATATATATATATATATATATATATATATATATATATATATATATATATATATATATACGGTCTATTCTGTTAATATTAGTAGAATAACTATTCTGCACACCACTTCGGCACTGCACGCTCAACAAAAGCGCACTGCATCATTTTGACGACGAGCACTGCAATAGAGACTAGTGAACTTCGTGTCAAAAAAAATTGCATGTAGTGTTTTTCTGGTACTGTTTTCGCTCTAGTTTTTTAACCGTTTATCGGAACGAGGCGTATAATATACCGTTGGAAAGCTATGGATTAGGTGCAACTTCGCCATGTTGAACACTTTTCGAGATTCCTTGCGGTTTAAGAGCAGTTTCAAAAACAGCGCGGCGGACGACGAGTGGCAGCGAGCGTTTTTTCGCGATTTCTTTTAAACCGCTCGTCGGAACGAAGCAAATGATATGCTGTTGGATAGATATCGTCGAGGCGCATCTTTTTTATAACTATTATTTTTTTTAATTCGTTACGGTTTAAGAGCAGTTTCAAATTTACTAAATCGCGGAACACTCTTTTTCAAATTTTTTGAAATTTTTGGTACTGTTTTTGCTCCAATTTTCTAACCGTTCATCGAAATGAGACGTATGATACGCCGTTGGAAAGCTACGGACAAGGAGCAACTTTCATATGTTGAAGTGGTTTTGAGATTCCTTACGGTTTTTAGTTAATTTTGAAAATCGTGCGGCTGACTTCGAGAGGCAGCGTATGTTTTTTCGCGAAATTTTTACGAACGGCTGGTCGGAGTGATTCAAATCGTACGCCGTTGAAAAGATATTGACGATACGCAACTTTTTCATGTAGAACATTCTCTCTAATTCCTTACGGTTTAAGAACAGTTTCGATTTTACCGAAAAGCGGACACTCTGTTCTTCGCGAGACCAAAATTATCGTATGTACTGCATCGGACAGAAGAACGCATTGCTTCAGACAAAATACCACACTGCATCAGATGGGCAAGTGCACTACATGGTTTCTTTTTGTTTAGACGTATTTTTTCTCGGACGAGAAAAGAAGAACACACTGTTTCAGACGAAATACCGCACTTCATTAGATGGGCAAGTGCACTGCATGGTTTCTTTTTGTTTAGACTTATTATTTCTCGGACGAGGAAAGAAGAACACACTACTTCAGACGAAATAGCACACTTCATCAGACGAACAAGTGCACTGCATGATTTCTTTTTTGTGAGACGTAAATTTTCCCAAACAATGTGGAGTGCACTTCATGTCGAGCGTTGGTGAACCGCAATACTATGAAAAGTGAACCTCGAGACTACCGTAAACAGGCCTTGACACTACCGAAAGTAAACCGCGTGAGTTTTTTCCAAACTATTTTTTTTTTGTGCATAGACCGGGCGAGTGGACCGCACGGACTGAGCGAGTGAACTACATCTAATAAGAAGTGATCTTCTTTTGAGATGTTTTTGTTTTCTGTTTACCAAGTAAACCACAAAGGAGTTTAATAGCGAACTGCGTGAGAGAACAAAATGAGCTTCAATACATACATACCCATTCAATATTTTCACACAGCCACAATCAGATTAGTCAACCGCATTAGGTTTTATTTTTTTTCAAAGTGTGCACTGCTGTTGCATGCCGTTTGAATCTTTTTTTTTCACATCCCTTTGAAAAATATCAAAAGGAAAAGTTAACCATTAAACACGACAAGAGAAACCACATTTTTTGTTTATTCTTCACCGTTTTTGTGGTTGTCGATCAACTACAAATTAGTTTATTCTTCACTATTTTTGTTGTTGTCCTTTTACTACGTATGACAAAGAACTTCGAACAAGTGAACCACTATGGCAGGAACAAGCTAGCGAACCATCTGTATGAGTACGTGAGTCCAAAAACAAAAGCAAAAGGTAATGTCTGCATTTTACAAAAAGAAACTGTATTGTAGTGCACTTCAGTTTTCTTCTCTACACAACAAACTGAGCAGCAGTAATTGGTCTCCCACCCGCACACCCACGGAGGCTGAAGCGCACACCCACATACAACGAACCACAGGCTAGCAGCAATGGGTTACACGACAACGATCACAGAAACTGCTCTGCATCGCAAGTCCACCAACATCGACGCCTGCGTGGCTTGATGCTTCATCAAATTACCGGCTTGATGCTTCATCAAATTACCACCAACATCGCAAGTCACAGAAACAGAAATTGCCTAGGCGTCGATGCAGAGCTAGGCTGTGAGATGGATTGCGCGAGATCTTGATGAAACCTTCACATTGCTTTTTTCAAAATCCTGCAATATGCACAAGATGCAACAAATCTGACTGTCTTCATCATCGGGGAAAAGGAAAACTGCAGCCTTGTATTGGGGAACTGGACGGACGAGGCGAACCGCACTGCACGCGCACATGCTCCTTCTCTCCCGCTCGCCGTTATGTCGTCGGTGCAGCCCTGAAACCCCAGGAGCGTGGCAATGTGGACAGCATGATGGGTCACGCAGAGGAGGAAGGGAGAACACGCCGGTGGGTGTGAAGTGGACTACACGACGGGGAGCTCTGTCGCGGCCGAACTGAACTTCAAACAACTTGTAAAACCTCTAAACAACCAACCTGAATAACAAAAACAATTGAAATTGAATTGGAACCCAGTAAACTGAACTTGTTGTATCCCGAAAGCGAACCACATGTCACTTTTTCAGAACCCAGTAAACTACCGTCGCCGCTGCAGCTCCTGTGGGCCCGTCGTCGCGCTAGGGAAGCTACGCACGCACGCCAAGTGGACTGCGACGACCCACCCAGAGGAAAGCACGACAGGAAGTGCAGTTGGAGAGGGGAGGGGCCATGGCTGTTTTTCTCACCTGGCTCAGCCGCGTGCTTGGAAAGGGAGGGCTGTCCCGCAGGTCCTGCGCTCTTAACGGAGGCTTGAGGAGGTGCTCCTCCTTCCGTTTTTCAACTTGTCACTGCACGGGTTGTAGACGCCGGCAAGCAGCGGAGCTAGATGCACCCGTCAGCCCTCAATGTGACCGAGGCAGAGGAGAAGAGGGGAGGGTCAGTGGCGTGGAGCCGATTGCTGCCTTGGGGGTGGGGAGGGGGCCTTGTCGTGGGAGATACACGGCGCCGCCGCGGGTGTCCACGCCTCCGTTCAGAGCGCAGGACCTCGCGCGCGGGGAGGGGAGGCGTCGCGAGAAGCGGCTCGGCAGCGCAGCTAGCCGGGAGGGAGGGCGGTGCCTCGGTGCGCCTTGGCCGGTGACTGGGCGGTTGGGGAGGGGGAGACTAGGGGAGGTGGAGTCGGATCCCACCGGATCTGGTTGTTGCTGGGCGGGCTTGGCCGCCGGAGGTAGTTGGCTGGTCGGGGGGGCCTGTGCCGCGGCGGCGGCGATCGAGATAGGAAGGCGGGGCAGGGGAGGCTGGTGGCGCGAGGGAGATGGTGGTGGTGGGGTGCGGTGGTTGGGTCCGTCCCCCTGGTCGCCGGTTGCCGGGTAGGTGGTGGTGGGCGGCGGGGCTTGGCGCAGATGCGGCAGTGGAGGCAGGTCGTGGAGATTGGGGAGAGTGGTCGATCGTGGGGGCTGGTGGGTGGTTGTGGGAGGAGGTGTGGGTTCTTATTATATTTGTTCGTTCGGGGGTGTTAGCAGAATAAGGGTTTGGTGTGAATAAGACTCTAGAGGGTGTTATCATAATAGACTCATCCTATTTGGGTTCTTATTATATATGTATTGTTGACATTACCCTTGAGGTAAAAGGTTGGGAGGCGAAACTATAAGCCCCTATCTTTCTGTGTGTCGGATTGAAGCTTCGAACCCATAAGTATCACGTGAGTGTTAGCAATTGTGAAAGACTAAATGATAGTTGAGTACGTGGACTTGTTGAAAAGCTAATTGACTCTTTCCGATGTTATGATAAATTGCAATTGCTTCAATGACTGAGATCATAGTTTGTTACTTTTCAATGAAGTTTCCGATTCATACTTTACCTTGTGAATGAATTGTTACTTTATCATAAGAAATTATATGACATTATATGTTGCTGTTCTAAAGAATATCATGATCACCTCATGTCTGTATTTTATTTTATCAACACCTCTATATCTAAACATGTGGACATATTTTTCGATTTCGGCTTTCGCTTGAGGACAAGCGAGGTCTAAGCTTGGGGGAGTTGATACGTCCATTTTGCATCATGCTTTTATATTGATATTTATTGCATTATGAGTTGTTATTACACAATATAGCACAATACTTATGTCGTTCTCTCTTATTTACAAGGTTTGCGTGTAGAGGGAGAATGCCGACAACTGGAATTCTGGATTAGAAAAGGAGCAAATATTAGAGACCTATTCTGCACAACTCCAAAAGTCCTGAAACTTCACGGAGAGTTATTTTGAAACTAATAAAAATATTGGGCGAAGAAAGCACCAGAGGGAGGCCACCAGCCATCCACAAGGGTGGGGGCGCGCCCCCTTGCCTTGTGGGCCACCTGGTGTCGATGTCAAAACGGCGGATTCGGGTAGGGGGTCCCGAACTGTGCGTCTAAGGCTAATGGTAACAGGAGGCGGGGACACAATGTTTACCCAGGTTCGGGCCCTCTCTATGGAGGTAATACCCTACTTCCGGCTTGATTGATCTTGATAAATATGAGTATTACAAGAGTTGATCTACCACGAGATCATAATGGCTAAAACCCTAGAAGTCTAGCCTATGATTATGATCACCTCTACGGACTAAACCCTCCGGTTTATATAGACACCGGAGGGGACTAGGGTTATACAAAGTCGGTTACAAAGAAAGGAATCTACATATTCGAATCACCAAGCTTGCCATCAACGCCAAGGAGAGTCCCATCCGGACACGGGAAGATCTTCTGTCTTGTATCTTCATAGCCCAACAGTCCAGCCAATGTTAATAGTCCGGCCGTCCGAGGACCCCTTAATCTAGGACTCCCTCAGTAGACCCTGAACCAGGCTTCAATGACGATGAGTTCGCGCGCAGATTGTCTTCGGCATTGCAAGGCGGGTTCCTTCTCCGAATACTCCATAATAGTCTTCGGACATAGAAAATGTGTCCGGCTCTGCAAAACAAATACCACACACAACCGTAGAAAGTATAATATTTCACGAGTCCAATCCGCTGACAACTTTTTGTAACATGACATCACGTCACCGCCCGGTCATTATTCGAACCATTTTTTAGCCTGCTACTCCATATTCCAAGGTGCGGTTTTATTGGCACATCTTGTCAAAGCAGAGATCATGTCCCCTTATTATGGGATTCTCATCAATACGGGCATGGTACCAACTGTACCACCTGCACGGCCGTTGGGGAATAGGCGAGTTTTAAGGCGAGCGGGGAGGCGCATGATATTCACTGCCTTTATAAAGGGATAAGGATCCACCCTTTTTCACCCACGCCTTCTCCAGCTCTGCCCATCCCATTCTCGAGCTCCAGCGCCCAAGTTCTCATCTTCTCTGCCCCCAGAAAGCACTCCAGCCATGTCCAGATCTGGAGCGCAAGGCAAATGGATGGCCTCCTCCGTCAAGGAGAAGGACATTATGAAGCTCCGGGAGGTCGGGTACTTGGCCAAGGAGATCGCCCATCGGCTTTCGGCCGAGGGACAGATCGTACCCACCCTCGAGCCCCATGAGAGGGTGGTGTTCATCTCTCACTTCATCCGTGGGCTGGGATTCCCTCTCCACCCGTTTGTCCGCGGACTTATGTTCTACTACGGGCTGGACTTCCACGACCTGGCGCCCAACTCCATCCTCAACATCTCGGCATTTATTGTCGTGTGTGAGGCCTTCCTCCGCATCCCATCCCACTTCGAGCTATGGCTGAAGACCTTCAATGTGAAGCCAAAGGTGGTGAGTGGTCAACAAGCAGAGTGCGGAGGCGCCATTGTGGGCAAGATGCCCAATGTCACATGGCCCGAAGGCTCCTTCGTGGAAACCGTCAAAGGGTGGCAATCAAAGTGGTTCTACGTGACAGAGCCGCGCGGCACCCCCTGGGTCGCGACTCTCGCATTTCGGTCCGGAGTCCCGATGCGGCTCACCTCCTAGCAAGAGAAAGGCCTGACCTGGTCTTCTCCGGAAGAGCTGACAGCGCTCTAGACGTGCATTCAGAACATGATAAACAAGAAAATCAAGCTCGTCAATGTGATCCAGGTGATGCTTGTTCGCCGGATCCTTCCGTGCCAACGCTGGACTTGCCATCTATGAGAGTTTGATCCGGCTAAGCACCAGACCCTGCTGGAGCTCTTCGTCACTACACACGAAGACATCTGGAAGGTGCTCTTCAAGGCCAACGAGGCGTCGCCGCCAACGACCAAGGATCGCGGGCATGACTTAACCCATACTACTAGTCCGGTAAGTTTTTTCATGTTTTCAAGGTGTACCCTTTACTTGCATACTCAAGGAAGGTGTCTAAGCCTCCCTATTGATTCTTTCAGACCTGGACAAAGAAGGCGGAGCGGATTAATTGTCCGGCTCCGCTGCCAGAGGACCCAAAAATCCCGCTTCTGATGAAGATGCGGGTTCCGGCGCCTTATCAGGCGCCGGAGAAGAAGGCCAAGGGGACTAGAGGTGGTCTCCGTCGCAAGGGCACTTCAGACGCGACATCCGAAGACGCCGAGACTCACTCCTCCGTCGCCAAGGATGACGAGGAAGAGGAGGAAGAAGAAGAAAGTCATTCCCCCCTGAGGGGGGAGAAAGAAGAGGTCGGCATCCACGCGTTTGGAGGCTGAGGCGTCCAAGAAGGGGAAAGCTTCCCTTCCGGACAGCTCCACCACGGCCACCGACAGTAGCTCAGAGTGGCGCCCCAAGGACAAGCCCCTGGCCACATCATAAGTATCCAGACACATTCATATATCCGACCCTTATTACTTCATTGTTTTGACGTGTTGAACCATGTATTTCTAGTCCGGCTCGGTCCAACCTCAAGCGGTCCTTATCTTCGGAGGATTCGCTGGACCCGGATGCGATGGACAGCGGGACTCTTCCCGCGGCCTCCTCTCCCAAGGACATGGATGGCGCCGAGGCGTCGTCCCGAAGGATCCCAGGCCCGGGAGAGATTCAGGATGCCGTCAGGGAGGCGCCAGAGGGTGAAGCCTCGGCTGTCGGTCACATGGGGGAGCAAACCCCCATGGATATTGACGATGGGGGCCGTATCCAGTTCGGCCCCCGGCCGAATACAGTTCCGGAGACCCATGTGGCTCCGGAATCAGGCCAGCCGCCTCTTTCGAAAGAAGGAGGTGTGCCTATTTCACCGATGACCTATGTCCATCCAGAGGCACCGAATAATTTGTTGGAAGTGCTGCAAGGCGCTTCCATTGTTGAGGAACATTGTACCCTTATGGGTACGGTGATTGAGAGGATTCAGTCCGTGAAGAGCGGACTGACCGAAGCCTGCACAAGCCTTCTAACAGGCTTTGAGGTAAGCAACGTAATTATAAAAAGAATGTCACAGTATAGACAGTAGCCCCTGATACTTTGTCCGGTGTTCGGAAAGAAAAGCCGAACAGAGGATCAAATGATTTTCGCAGGAGACTAACCTAACATGTCTATGTGAACAAATAGGCGTCGCTGCTGGCTGCGACCTCTCAGACTGCTGAAGTCTCCGGACTGAAGCAGAGTCTGGAGCGGACCGAGGAGGAGCTTGGCCGCATGAAAAAGCAGCTGGAAGATAATCAAGGTATGCAATAACCTTGTATATATTCAGGAAGGATGAATGATTTGTGCTGACTAAAGTTCCATTTGATTTGTTAGGGGCGGTGACCGAGGTAGAGACCCTCAAGAAGGCGCTGGCAGAGGCCAAGGAAAAGCCGCTAAGGAAAAGGTCACCAGTGAAAAGCACGAGGCCAGGGTCATTGAGGTCCAGTAGGAGCTCCAGGACGCCGTCAAGAAGTGCGAGTCCTTGGAGCGCAACCTTACGGATCAAGAGTCCGAGCTCACCAAGGCCCGTCAAAACGCGCAAGATGCCTGGGTCGAAGCCCAAGGCGGCCTCCAGGAGATCTAGGAGGCCAGAAATATCGCGGCGGGTAAGGCCTTGATTATGCAGAGCAAAAATGTGAAGAAAAGGTTCCTATTACTGACTCGGATTTGGAGTTCTCCAGGGGCGTTTGCGGATCTGCCATGCAATGTTTCCGACGCTGCGGAATTTTTTCGAGCCGAAGAGGGAAGCTCTACGGGGAAGCTATTTTGGTCGCAATACCTTGCGCTAGAATATCCGGTGCCATTGAGAGATCAGCTAAAACAGTTGGTCGAACTGCACAATGCGGCCGAACTAGCCATGAAGGATTTAATAATCCGGCTATGGCCTGCCAAAGCCATCCCCGGCAACTACTTTAGGCTCGTGAAGCGGCTTGCTAATGCCTGCTCTCGGCTGGATGCCATCAAACGGTCAGTCTGCATCGAAGGCGTGCGAATGGCCTTCGCCCGAGTCAAGATGCATTGGACGAAGATGGACATCGTGAAGCTCATGACCGAGGGACTGCCCGCGGGCAAGGAGCACCACACCCCTGAGCTGTATTTTGACAATGTCATGGAGGGGTCCCGCATTGTGGCGTAGCGATGTGCAAAGGATGTTATGTTTCCCTGAATACATTCATATTATCATGTCATGTATTATGAAACAAGATTGTTATGTAATATAATGCTTGTTATTTAAAAAATGTCCTCCTATGCGGCCGTGTTGTTAATTCTAAGAGTTGGCCAGTCGTCAGCTTCCGCCCCCACGTAGATAGTACGGGGGTGTTCGGGATAAATATAAACACTCTTTACTCCAAAGTTTGGTCCTTAAAGGAGGTGTTTAGCACAACGAACAAGGCAATTGGACTATGTGGCTTTATCACCCTCACTTAGCCATAGGAGTTCAACAATAAAAGCATAGGCGCAGCCCCTAGTGTTCATAAGTCCGAACTTGGGATGTTGTAAACACCTGATCGGATGAAAACCGAGTCGTCGCATAATGCGGAAAAAATCGCTAAAGATTTGTAACCTCTCAAACAGCTGACCGGCTCCACGCATCATGACAATCAGTTTTCAGCTTTCTCTACTGAGGTGCTCATCCGGATGAACCAGGACACAATCGCAGTAGTTCTCCCTTTACTACCCTAGCCGATATAGCGGAACATAAAGTAGCAAGCACAGGAGCCGGGCAACCCATCTATTGACCAAAGACATGATTCGGAGCCGATGCATATAATGTTATAAGTTCGGAGTGCCGAACTACACTGTAAAAAAGTGTTCGGACTTTGTTGTCGTATTATGGAGCATAATGAAGCCCCTGGCGAATTAAGTCGTACCAGAGTGTACGGGTGCAATTGGATAAAAATATCAAGAAAAGGAAAAAAATGAAATAATAGGCTAATGCTGCAAAAATTGGGCCGCAAACTATTTTTTCATTGTAGTTTGATTAATACGTCAAAGTGTATTTTGTACAAGTAATGCAATAAGCAACAGGGCTATTTAACATGCCACGACCAAGCGAGAGCTGCGTGCGGGTCCTCAGAAACAGGTATAGCGATCGTTTAAAGAAACCACCCGGAAATTTCCACATAAGTCAATGCTTCTTGCCGTCTTGGTGTATCCATCCCTCTATAGGTCTGTCGATTAGGTCACCAGGAAGGACCTGGGAAAGAAAAGAGACCTGAAAAGAAAAAGAAAAAGAAAAAGGAAAAATATGCGGGTCCAGGAGCGGTTGAGCCGTACTAAGGACCACCATCTAGATGTGCCTCCGTTTATGCCCATGGTGTTTTAAGTGCGTAGTTATGTACGCGCGGTACGAATGTCGTCGTTTGATCGGGACTGGGACAGAAGCCGAATTGATAGTCAACCTCTTGACGAGCTGGATTGTCCTGCTGTAGAGTAGTTCGGACTCGCTTGACAGTGTCCGGGAGCTTGGCCGCCGAATTGATGTTTAGCCTTAAAAGGCTGCTCTGTACTTCTGCTGCGAGGGCAGCGGTGTGCTCCTCAGTACGGAGGGAGCGTTACGTGTTTCCATTGACTGTTATGATACCGCGTGGTCTGGGCATCTTGAGCTTGAGATAAGCTAGTGCGGCACCGCATTTAATCGAGTGAATGTGGTTCGTCCGAGCAGTGCGTGATAGCCACTGCGGAAGGGGATGATATCGAAGATCAATTCTTTGCTTCGGAAATTGTCCGGGGATCCGAAGACCACTTCCAGTGTGATTGAGCCGTACAGCAGACCTCTACACCTGGTATGACACCTTTAAAGGTGGTTTTTGTGGGCTTGATCCTTGAGGGATCAATACCCATTTTGCGCATTGTATCCTGATAAAGCGGGTTTAGGCTGCTGCCACCGTCCATGAGGACTCGCTTCAGATGGAACCCATCAATGATTGGGTCGAGGACCAGTGCGGCTGAACCGCCATGATGGATACTTGTTGGATGATCCCTGCGATCAAAGGTGATCGGGCAGGATGACCATGGGTTGAACTTTGGGGCGACTGGCTCTATCGCGTAGACGTTGCTGAGTGCGCGCTTGCGCTCCCTCTTGGGGATATGGGTAGCATATATCATGTTCACCATTTTGACTTGGGGGAAACTTCTTCTGTCCCCCTATATTCGGTGACTGGGGCTCCTCGTCATCGTCCTTGCTTTGGGACCCCTTATCCTTGTGCTCGGTGTTTAGTTTTTCGGCCTGTTTAAAAACCCAACACTCTCTGTTGGTATGATTGGTTGGTTTATCAGGAGTGCCGTGGATTTGACATGGATGATCGAGTATGCGGTCCAAACTAGACGGGCCCGAATTGTTTCTTTTTAATGGCTTCTTCTGCTGACCGGAGTTAGAGCCACTGAATCTGGTGTTACTGTCGTGTCTTCGGTGTTGTCACCGTTGCTTCGATGTCTGTGTCTGTTGCGTCGTCGCTTGTCGTTGCTGTTTCTGGCTTCAGAAGTGCCAGGTTCGCTTGCATGATTATTGCTATGGGCTAGCCAGCTATCCTCACCCGCATAAAAGCGGGTCATAAGTGTCATGAGGGATGCCATGGACTTCGACTTTTCTTGGCCGAGGTGTCGGGCGAGCCATTCATCACGGATGCTATGCTTAAAGGCCGCTAGGGCTTCGGCATCCGGACAGTCAACGATCTGGTTCTTTTTAGTTAAGAACCTACTCCAGAATTTCCTGACTGACTCTCCGGGCTGTTGAACTATATGACTTAAGTCGTCGGCATCCGGAGGTCGGACATATGTGCCTTGAAAGTTATCAAGAAAGGCATCTTCCAAGTCCTCCCAGCTGCCAATGGAGTTTTCGGGTAGACTGTTCAACCAGTGCCAAGCTGGGCCCTTGAGTTTTAGCAGGAGATATTTGATGGCGTGAAGATCATCACCGCGGGCCATATGAATATGGAGAAGAAAATCCTCAATCCATACCGTGGGGTCTGTTGTCCCATCATATGATTCGATGTTTACGAGTTTAAACCCTTTCGGGAATTCATGTTCCATTACTTCATCAGTGATACAAAGGGGGTGTGTGGTGCCTCTATATCGGGCCAGGTCGTGATGTAACTGGGATGGAGTTCGTCTGCAGTTTTCGGCCCGGATGTGGTTATGTTTGTTATGTCCAGCCGGATGGCCATCGTCGTGCATCAGGGCATGCCCCCGCGATCCATAGATCGATCTGGTCTGACCTGCTCTGTTTTCGAAGTCATGCCGCAGGTCATATATACATCCTCGAGCTGTTGTATTTCTGTTTTTACGGCGAGGTAGTGCGGGCTGGTGTTCGGCTCGAGGTGCCGCTTTGTCTCGTCCGCGTGGTGGTCGGTCAGCCATATTATGCGCTGGTAGGATGGTCTCCAGCGCCTCGTCATCGAACTGTGGTAATAGTTTGCACTTCGGGTAACTTTTGGTTGGGCACTCAAGGCCATATTACTCGGCTGCCAGGACATCAGTTCATCTGTCATTGAGCAGATCTTGATCAGCCTGAAGCTGCTGCTGCTTCTTTTTCAGGCTCCTTGAAGTGGCTATTAGCCGGCACTTAAAGCGCTCCTTTTTGACGGGCTCCTCAGGCACGATAAAGTCTTCGTCACCAAGGCTCACCTCATCCTTGGAGAGTGGAAGGTAGTTGCTATCCTCCGAGTCTTCATTCATGGCCTGTTCGTCAGGGCTAACTCGCCCATCTTCCCGTTCGTCCTGTTCGGAGGTTGGCTCAACGGTGTCTTCATTATCTTCGGCATCGTCCGAAGTATTGTTTTCTCCTGTGACGGTATTGCTGTTTTTACCACGGCATGGCTTAGAGCAGCGCTGCTGACGCTGACGCTTTGGCTGTATCTCAGGAGGCTTATCCTCGACTGGATTTTCATTGTCATCGTTGTTCTCTTTGGGTGTATCCACCATGTATACGTCATACGAGGAGGTGGTTGTCCAACGCCCTGTAAGTGGTGGTTTTTGTGCCTGCTCCTCTCCGGCATCGTCGTCCATACCGTCGATGTCTTTGGAGTCGTAGTCGAGCATGTTGGTTAAGTCCTCGATAGTGGCTATGTAGTGGGTGGTGGGTGGGAAGCGAAATTCTCCATCATCAGCTTCAAATTCAAGCCGGATATAGTTCAGCTGCGAGTCTCCTAACAAGGAGAGGGCTTTCAGTGAGTTTAGCACATCACCTAAAGGTGAGTGCCGGAAGATGTCCGCAGAGCTGAACTCGAGGATCGGCGCCTGATCAAATTTGATGGGCACGGATGCGCGCGGTTCGAAACTTATGGCCGGAGACGAATCTGAGGTTCTGATGACATAGGCCCCGCTCGAGGTTGGACCTGTGTGCGGCTCCACCACCGCTGAGTCTGTGGATTCCGTGGCGGGGTTGAGCATCCCGTCCTCGGATGGCGCAATCTGCTCCGGATCTAGGGCCAGAGCGGTTATAGGTGCTATCTCCTGCGCACGATCCGATGATAGATTTAGGTCATGTTCATTGTAGTGGAAGGGAGCAGCCGTCATGGGCTCGAATCCGTTGAAGATCAAGTCTCTGCAGATATCGGCCACATGATTCAAGCTTCCAAGTCTGACCCAATGGCCAGGGGCGTAGCTTTCGATCTGCTCTAGATGGCCAAGCGAGTTGGCCCACAGTATGAAACCGTTGAATACAAAGATCTGTTCGGGGAGGAAAACCTCCCCCTGGACTGCATTGTTGTATACGTCCTGCTTGATTAATATTGATGATGTGTGTTACAAGAGTAGATCTACCACGAGATCAAGGAGGCTAAACCCTAGAAGCTAGCCTATGGTATGATTGTTGTTTGTCCTATGGACTAAAGCCATCCGGTTAATATAGACACCGGAGAGGGCTAGGGTTACACAGAGTCGGTTGCAATGGTAGGAGATCTACATATCCGTATCGCCAAGCTTGCCTTCCACGCCAAGGAAAGTCCCATCCGGACACGGGACGAAGTCTTCAATCTTCTATCTTCATAGTCTTGGAGTCCGGCCGATGATGATAGTTCGGCTATCCGGACACCCCCTAGTCCGGAACTCCCTCAATAGCCCCCGAACCAGGCTTCAATGACGACGAGTCCGGCGCGTATATTGTCTTCGGCGTTGCAAGGCGGGTTCTCCTTCAAACTTCATGTTCCTGTCGAATAGTGTCCGACTTCCTTATAAATGTTGCGCTCCTTGGCTTCTACGCCCAATAATGGCCTTCTTCCACGTGTCGTATGAATGCGAAAGCTAGGGTATTTTTATATTTTTCCCCTAGCCGTGCGAACGAGCCGCCTATAAGAGAGGCGAGGATCTAGATCCAACTCACACCATCCTCCTTCCGCAAGTACTCATCGAAGCGCCTCTGACAAAAATCCATTCTATCATGGATAGTCGACGCGGCTCCTCCTCTCGCGCTCCCAGCCCTAAGCCAGGAGATTGGGGGAGATGCTCAGTTCCACACAGCGAGCTAGTGGCGCTCCAAACCGAGGGATATCTTCCCCCAGCCTTCATGGTTCCGGTTCGAGCGGGACTGGCCACCTTCAGGGGTGGAAAGCAGGCGGAGAGCGTTCCCAACCCCTCCAAAGGAGAGCGGGTATGCTTTGTCCCTTATCTAATAAGGGGACTCGGATTTCCCATACATCCGTTTCTCTGGGGGCTCCTAGAGTTCTACGGACTCCAGCTTCACCACCTTACACCTGCCTCCATTTTGCACATCGCGGGCTTTGTAGCTCTTTGCGAGCTGTTCTTGGGCATCGAGCCCCATTTTGCGCTGTGGAAGAGATTGTTTTGCCTTGTACCCTGTTCTCATGAGGGGTCGATATATCAAGTGGGCGGACCAAAATATGGCACATCGCCAGGACCGGATATCTATCCGGCACCCCGAAGAAGGCGTCTGAAGACTCGCCTTCGGAATGGTTCTATATGGAGGACGCCCCTCTGCCGGATCCAGTTCGGATCGGCCTCCCGGAGTTCAGCAATGCTCCCTTGAAGAAACGCCTGAGTTGGCGCCCGCGGAGCCCTGAACGGGAGGATGATGGGAGCTTCCATTATCTGATGGGTCGGATTAGGTTACTAGCCCACTCTGGATTGACCATGATCGGAATCATGGCCACGTGCATTATGCGAGGGGGGCAGCCGCTCCAATATAGGGGCCACCCTATGTGGGATTTCAACGGGGAGGACGACGCCACCCGTCATGGCCGCAAGGGGCCGGGATCGTCCGCGGATCTGGTGAAGATCCTGTCCGGCTTGTACAAGGGGGAGAAGGAGGACTTTCTCCAGACGAGCCCATTAAATGGGTTCTCCATGAATAACCCTCGGAGCTGGGTAAGCGAATGTTTATTCATCCGACCCGTGCTTTCGAAGTTAAATGCCTTACTTTATGATTTTGACGCAGGAACTGCGTCGGGATGTGGAGGGCATACACAGTCCGGCTCCACAACCCGAGGATCCGGGAAGATCCCTTGATCCGGCCTCCGAAGAAGATCCGGACCTAAAGGTGGAGCTAATTGACGGGTTGTTCCACCAACTCAGCATGGACAATGCTTTAGTCGCCATTACGGCTGACTACCCCGGATTATGTCTGGCTTCTCAGGTAATTATGACTGGAGTTCTGACACCATTACTTCGTCTTTGCGTATTTCAGATCATCGTATACCAACGGTGTCTTGCAGGAGGTGCCTTCAAGGCGAGAAGCCGAACCCACGGCGGCTGACCAGCTAGGGTCAGTTCGGCCCAGCAGGCGGAAAAGGAGTGCGACGTGAATCGAAACGTCGCCGCAACGGTACGGCGCACCGCTGTTTTTAAGGGAAGGATCCCTAGGAGGTATATTAATGCCCATAACTTTTCCAGGAGAAAGAGCGCTCGCCGGACAATGTCCGGAGAGGTTGCCATCAAGCCTCCGCCAGCCATGCTCCAACGCGTGGTCCGGAAGGGGAGGCGAACACAAGGCATGAGCCGGATGCTCCTCCAACGGAGGATGCCGACAGGCTGTCTGCCACCCGTTCTGAGGTGGAGAGCGCCATGATTCACAGGCGTCGCTGGACAGTTCTTCGTGACGCGCATTTCTCCCCGGAGGCGTTGAATGCCTTTGATGCGGGAGACGCGCACCTCCGTGCCGCTCAAGATGGTTTAACCAGAGCCACGGAGTAGTATGTGAAGGACATATGGGTAAGTAATTTTAATAGTTATATATGCCAGTAGCCCCCGAGACTTAATATAGTTAAAATAACTGATTTAAGGATCATTTATTATGCAGGATCTTACTGAGAAGAATACCCACCTGTCCCAGGAGCTTCAAGAGTGCAAGTCCCAACTTGAGGCCGCACTGACCGCCGCATGAGGAGACACAGAGACCCCCTCCGGTAACACATATTTCAAAAATGTTTTATGGCGTGCGGCGTGCGTATAAATCTGACAATAATATTGCAGATGTTGCCGGACTTGATCCGGACAAGCAACAGCTACCCCGCCAGTTGAAGGCTGGCGAGAGGGTGCTTATGAAGGTGCAGCAGGAGAGGAACAAACTCCAAGATGCCCACACCCAGCTTGGAGAAGAGCTAAAAGGTGTTTGGGCCCAGCTGTCTGGCTCCTTGAAGGAGAATCAGCGGCTTCGTCGCGGCATCTATAGTAAGTGCTTGAGCAAACTCTTTTGAAAAGAAGAGTTCAGCGAGGAAGTCGGTTGACAGAAATATGTCTGTAGGTGTGCTCACAGGTCGCCCTATGGAGGAAATGCCCGGTTCAACGGGTGACCAACTTCCCGAGCTGGTGCAACTGCTTGAACGTGTTCGGCAGGCGATGAGTGGCGTCGTTCAGGCCTTATGACCTTCCATCTCCCTCCCTGAGGGCCTTGGAGGGCTTGCTGAGAAGCTTCAGGGAGTACGGCGATGTCTCCGTCTGTGGAAGATATCGGCCTGCCGTCAAGGCGCCAGGGAGGCCTGGGCCATGGTGAAGACGCGATACCCGAAGGCTGACCCAAACCACATGGCCGAGGTCGGACCTGTGGGGCCTGATGGGAAGGAGATCCCTGTGAGCTTGATGTACGGCCAAGTAGAGCTGGCCGCGAAATATTCCCAACAGGACTGTAAATTAAACAGCCTACTAGATGGGATTGAAGAGGAGTACAATTAGTCAGTTTGACGATGTAATTTTAAAATGACATGTAAAATGCCTTCTAGCCGGATTGTAGATCGTTTGCCTTTGCGGACCTTTTCGCTTCAACCTCGGGACCCAACAGTCCGGAGTGTGTCCGAATACCCTTATGGTTATAAAAGAACCGGGGCATGCGTGGAGATAAGGCGTAGGGGTCATAATTGCTTTATCAGACAAGTGCCCAACTAGCTATGTTATATTACATGGTTAGTAAGAAACATCTTCCAGGGAGAATAGTTCCGTTAAGGGTTCCTTTCCCTGGGAGGCATGCCCTAAAGTGCATGTCCGGACTGCGAAAATAGCAGAAAAAGCATCTGGGGGCAGATAAATAAGTAAGTAATGAATCATCTTTCAGGTCACCGACCGAATATTCCCTTAAGAACGCTAGCCTTCGGCTTCACCCAGTCTGAGGTACACATCCGGCTGACCCGGCAGTAACAATCGCAGAGGTGCTCCCTTTACCTCCTAGCCGAACAATCGGGAACGTAGGGGTAAGCACAGGAGCCAGGCAACCTGGCTTGGCCAAAACTTAAGTCATATCGATGCATATAATGGTGATCAAAAGGTACATGCGGAAGTGTGACACATGTGGTGGGCATGAAGCCCATATAAATAAGCTTCTGTTAAAGAAGCCCCCAGGTATAACGAGTGCGAGTAGCACATCGAGTGAGTGCGAACAAAGCGCAGATTAGCCCTCAAGAGGTTTGTACTGAAAGAGGGAGGAAAAAGGAGGGAAAACAAAGATAGCGAAAAAACATGAAAGGTGGACGGAGGAAGGAGACGAACCCTGAGTCCGGCGCTAGGCGTAAAATCTTCGGAGACGGGCTGCGTTCCATGGGTTTGGCTCGAGTCGGTTGTCAGATGCGTTGCGTAGACGGTATGCACCACCGGTAAGGACTTGGTCGACGATGAAGGGACCTTCCCATTTGGGCTTAAGTTTGTCCTTTTTCTTGTCCGGCAGGCGTAGAACTAGCTCGCCAACATTGTAAGTTTTGGCCCGTACTTCTCTGCTTTGATATCTTTGAGCCTGCTGTTGATAGAATGCGGAACAGGATTTTGCCACATCGCGCTCCTCCTCTAAAGCGTCCAAACTATCCTGCCGATCCAACTCGGCTTCTCTTTCCTCGTACATGCGCACGCGAGGTGAGTCATGAATTATATCGCAGGGCAAAACTGCCTCAGCGCCGTATACCATAAAAAATGGTGTGAATCCGGTTGTGCGGTTTGGCGTGGTCCACAGCCCCCAAAGTACGGAGTCGAGCTCCTCTACCCAATGCGTATTAGATTCCGTGAGGGACCGCACTAATCTAGGTTTGATGCCGCTCATGATTAGACCATTTGCTCGTTCCACTTGACCATTAGTTTGAGGGTGGTAGACTGAAGCGTAGTCGAGCTTGATGCCCATGTTTTTGCACCAGAGTTTAACCTCGTCGGCCATGAAATTCGTGCCATTATCAGTGATGATGTTGTGGGGGACACCCAAACGGTGTACTACCCCGGATATGAAGTCTATCACAGGTCCGGATTCTGCCGTTTTAACCGGCTTGGCCTCTATCCATTTGGTGAATTTATCCACCATGACCAATAAGTATTTGTGCTTGTGGGTTCCCCCTTTAAGGGGTCCAACCATGTCAAGCCCCCAGACTGCAAACGGCCAAGTAATGGGTATAGTTTTGAGGGCGGTGGGTGGCATGTGGCTCTGATTAGCAAAGAGCTGGCAACCAACGCTTCGTTGGACTAAGTCCTGAGCATCTGCCCGGGCGGTCGGCCAATAAAACCCTGTACGGAAGGCCTTGCCTACAAGGGCCCGGGCGGCGGCATGGTGCCCGCCGAGTCCGGCGTGAATTTCAGCCAGGAGATTTCGCCCTTCCTCTTCGGAGATACAACTTTGAAGGACTCCGGTTGTGCTTTTCTTATAAAGTTCTCCCTCATGGACCTTGTAGGCTTTAGATCGCCGAACTACGCAGCGGGCCTCATTTTGGTCTTCGGGAAGTTCCTGCCGGATTAGGTAGGCTAGGAATGGTTTCGTCCACGGGGCAATTACTGCCAGTATTTCGTGGGCTGAATCTGTTATTGAAGGAAATATGCCCTAGAGGCAATAATAAAGTTATTATTTATTTCCTTATTTCATGATAAATGTTTATTATTCATGCTAGAATTGTATTAACCGGAAACATAATACATGTGTGAATACATAGACAAACATAGTGTCACTAGTATGCCTCTACTTGACTAGCTCGTTTATCAAAGATGGCTATGTTTCCTAGCCATGGACAAAAGAGTTGTCATTTGATTAATGGGATCACATCATTAGGAGAATGATGTGATTGACATGACCCATTCCGTTAGCCTAGCACTTGATCGTTTAGTATGTTGCTATTGCTTTCTTCATGACTTATACATGTTCCTGTAACTATGAGAAATATGCAACTCCCGTTTACCGGAGGAACACTTTGGGTACTACCAAACGTCACAACGTAACTGGGTGATTATAAAGGAGTACTACAGGTGTCTCCAAAGGTACATGTTGAGTTGGCGTATTTCGAGATTAGGTTTTGTCACTCCGATTGTCGGAGAGGTATCTCTAGGCCCTCTCGGTAATGCACATCATTATAAGCCTTGCAAGCAATGTGACCAAATGAGTTGGTTACGGGATGATGCATTACGGAACGAGTAAAGAGACTTGCCGGTAACGAGATTGAACTAGGTATTGGATACCGACGATCAAATCTCGGGCAAGTAACATACCGATGACAAAGGGAACAACGTATATTGTTATGCGGTTTGACCGATAAAGATCTTCGTAGAATATGTAGGAACCAATATGGGCATCCAGGTCCCGCTATTGGTTATTGACCGAGAATGGTTCTAGGTCATGTCTACATAGTTCTCGAACCCGTAGGGTCCGCACGCTTAACGTTACGATGACAGTTTTATTATGAGTTTATAAGTTTTGATGTACCGAAGTTTGTTCGGAGTCCCGGATGTGATCACGGACATGACGAGGAGTCTCGAAATGGTCGAGACATAAAGATTGATATATTGGAAGCCTATGTTTGGACATCGGAAAGGTTTCGGGTGAAATCGGGATTTTACCGGAACACCAGGGGGTTACCGGAACCCTCTCGGGGGTTAATGGGCCTTAGTGGGCCATGAGGGAGAAGAGGAGGGCCGGACAGGGCAGGCCGCGCGCCCCCTCCCCCCCCCCCTAGTCCGAATAGGACAAGGAAGGGGGGGGGCGGCGCCCACCTTTCCTCTTTCCCCTCCCCCCTTTCCTTCTCCACCAAGGCAAGAGGGGGGAGTCCTACTCCCGGTGGGAGTAGGACTCCTCCAGGCGCACCCCAAGGGGGCCGGCCGCACCTCCCCCTCCCTCCTTTATATACGGGGGCAGGGGGCACCCCACGACAACACAAGTTGATCTACGGATCGTTCCTTAGCCGTGTGCGGTGCCCCCCTCCACCATATTCCACCTCGGTCATATCGTCTCGAAGTTTAGGCGAAGCCCTGCGCCGGTAGAGCATCATCATCGTCACCACGCCGTCGTGCTGATGGAACTCATCCCCGAAGCTTTGCTGGATCGGAGCCCGGGGATCATCATCGAGCTGAACGTGTGCTGAACTCGGAGGTGCCGTACGTTCGGTGCTTGGATCGGTCGGATCATGAAGACGTACGACTACATCAACCGCATTGTCATAACACTTCCGCTTACGGTCTACGAGGGTACGTGGACGGACACTCTCCCCTCTCATTGCTATGCCATCACCATGATCTTGCGTGTACGTAGGAATTTTTTTGAAATTACTACGTTCCCCAACAGTGGCATCCGAGCCTAGGTTTTATGCGTTGATGTTATATGCACGAGTAGAACACAAGTGAGTTGTGGGCGATATAAGTCATACTGCTTACCAGCATGTCATACTTTGGTTCAGCGGCATTGTGAGATGAAGCGGCCCGGACCGACATTACGCGTATGCTTACGCGAGACTGGTTTCACCGCTACGAGCACTCGTTGCTTAAAGGTGACCGGCGGGTGTCTGTCTCTCTCACTTTAGTTGAACTGAGTGTGGCTACGCCCGGTCCTTGCGAAGGTTAAAACAGCACCAACTTGACAAACTATCGTTGTGGTTTTGATGCATAGGTAAGAACGGTTCTTGCTAAGCCCGTAGCAGCCACATAAAAATTGCAACAACAAAGTAGAGGACGTCTAACTTGTTTTTGTAGGGCATGTTGTGATGTGATATGGTCAAGACGTGATGCTATATTTTATTGTATGAGATGATCATGTTTTGTAACCGAAGTTATCGGCAACTGGCTGGAGCCATATGGTTGTCGCTTTATTGTATGAAATGCAAACGCCCTGTAATTGCTTTACTTTATCTCTAAGCGGTAGCGATAGTCGTAGAAGCAATAGATGGCGTAACGACAACGATGCTACGATGGAGATCAAGGTGTCGCGCCGGTGACGATGGTGATCACGACAGTGCTTGGAAGATGGAGATCACAAGCACAAGATGATGATGGCCATATCATATCACTTATATTGGTTGCATGTGATGTTTATCCTTTATGCATCTTATCTTGCTTTGATTGACGGTAGCATTTTAAGATGATCTCTCACTAATTATCAAGAAGTGTTCTCCCTGAGTATGCACCGTTGCGAAAGTTCTTCGTGCTGAGACACCACGTGATGATCGGGTGTGATAGGCTCTACGTTCAAATACAACGGGTGCAAAACAGTTGCACACGCGGAATACTCGGGTTAAACTTGACGAGCCTAGCATATACAGATATGGCCTCGGAACACGTAGACCGAAAGGTCGAGCGTGAATCATATAGTAGATATGATCAACATAATGATGTTCACCATTGAAACTACTCCATCTCACGTGATGATCGGACATGGTTTAGTTGATTTGGATCACGTGATCACTTAGATGACTAGAGAGATGTCTGTCCAAGTGGGAGTTCTTAAGTAATATGATTAATTGAACTTGAATTTATCATGAACTTAGTCCTGGTAGTATTTTGCAAATTGTGTTATAGATCAATAGCTTGCGTTGTTGCTTCCCTATGTTTTTTGCTTCCCTATGTTTTTTGTGTTCCTAGAGAAAACTATGTTGAAAAATGTTAGTAGCAATGATGCGGACTTGGTCCGTGATCTGAGGTTTATCCTCATTGCTGCACAGAAGAATTATGTCCTTGATGCACCGCTAGATGACAGACCTATTGCAGGAGCAGATGTAGACGTTATGAACGTTTGGCTAGCTCAATATGATGACTACTTGATAGTTTAGTGCACCATGCTTAACGGCTTAGAATCGGGACTTCAAAGATGTTTTGAACGTCATGGACCATATGAGATGTTCCAGGAATTGAAGTTAATATTTCAAGCAAATACCCGAGTTGAGAGATATGAAGTCTCCAACAAGTTCTATTGCTAAAAGATGGAGGAGAATCGCTCAACTAGTGAGCATGTGCTCAGATTGTCTGAGTACTTCAATCGCTTGAATCAAGTGGGAGTTAATCTTCTAGATAAGATAGTGATTGACAGAATTCTCTAGTCACCATCACCAACTTAGTAGAACTTTGTGATGAACTGTAGTATGCAAGGGATGACGAAAACGATTCCGAGCTCTTCGTGATGTTGAAATCAACGAAGGTAGAAATCAAAAAAGAGCATAAAGTGTTGATGATTGACAAGACCACTAGTTTCAAGAAAAGGGCAAAGGGAAAGAAAGGGAACTTCAAGTAGAATGACAAGCAAGTTGTCAGTCCCGCGAAGAAGCCCAAAGCTGGACCAAAGCCTGAAACTGAGTGGTTATACTGCAAAGGAAATGGTCACTAGAAGCGGAAATGCCTTGAATATTTGGTGGATAAGAAGGATGGCAAAGTGAACAAGGGTATATTTGATATACATGTTATTGATGTGTACCTTACTAGTGTTTATAGTAACCCCTGAGTATTTGATACTTGTTCAGTTGCTAAGATTAGTAACTCGAAACAGGAGTTACAGAATAAACAGAAAGTAGTTGAGGGTGATGTGACGATGTGTGTTGGAAGTGGTTCCAAGATTGATATGATCATCATCGCACACTCCCTATACTTTCGGGATTAGTGTTGAACCTAAATAAATGTTATTTGGCGTTTGCGTTGAGCATGAATATGATTTGATCATGTTTATTGCAATACGGTTATTCATTTAAAATTAGAGAATAATTGTTGTTCTGTTTAAATGAATAAAACCTTTGATGGTCATACACCCAATGAAAATAGTTTGTTGGATCTCGATCGTAGTGATACACATATTCATAATATTGATGCCAAAAGATGCAAAGTTGATAATGATAAGTGCAACTTATTTGTGGCACTGCCGTTTGGGTCATATCGGTGTAAAGCGCATGAAGAAACTCCATAAAGATGGATTTTCGGAATCACTTGGTTATGAATCATTTGATGCTTGTGAATCGTGCCTTTTGGGCAAGATGACTAAAACTCCATTCTCCGGAACAATGGAACAAGCTACTGACTTATTGGAAATAATACATACCGATGTGTGCGATCCAATGAGTGTTGATGCTCGTGGCAAGTATCGTTATTTTCTGACCTTCACAAGATGATTTGAGCAGATATGGGTATATCTACTTGATGAAACATAAGTCTGAAATAGTTGAAAGGTTCAAAGAATTTCAGAGTGAAGTGGAAAAATCATCATAACAAGAAAATAAAGTTTCTGCGATCTGATCGCGGAGACGAATATTTGAGTTACGAGTTTGGTCTTCAATTAAAACAATGTGGAATAGTTTCACAGCTCACGCCACCTGGAACACCACAACGTTATGGTGTGTCCGAACGTCGTAACCGCACTTTATTGGATATGGTGCGATCTATGATGTCTCTTACTGATTTACCACTATTGTTTTGGGGTTATGCATTAGAGACAGCTGCATTCACGTTAAAAGGGCAACATCTAAATCCGTTAAGACGACATCGTATGAACTATGGTTTAGCAGTAAACCTAAGTTGTCGTTTCTTAAAGTTTGGAATTGCGATGCTTATATGAAAAAGGTTTTCAACCTGATAAGCTCGAACCCAAATTGGAGAAGTGCGTCTTCATAGAATACCCAAAGGTAACTATTGGGTACACCTTCTATCACAGATCCGAAGGCAAGTTATTCATTGCTAAGATGGATCCTTTCTAGAGAAGAAGTTTCTCTCGAAAGAAGTGAGTGGGAGGAAAGTAGTACTTGATGAGGTAATTGTACCTTCTCCCTTATTGGAAAGTAGTGCATCACAGAAATCAGTTCCAGTGATTCCTACACCAATTAGTGAGGAAGTTAATGATGATGATCATGAAACTTCAGATCAAGTTGCTACCAAACCTCGTAGGTCTTCCAGAGTAAGATCCGCACCAGAGTGGTACGGTAATCATGTTCTGGAAGTCATGTTACTAGACCATGATGAACCTACGAACTATGAGGAAGCGATGATGAGCCCAGATTCCACAAACTGGCTTGAGGCCATAAAATCTGAGATATGATCCATGTATGAGAACAAAGTATGGACTTTGATTGACTTGCTCGATGATCAGCAAGCCATGTTAAATAAATGGATCTTCAAGAGGAAGATGGACGCTGATAGTGTTACTATCTACAAAGCTAGAATTGTCGCAAAAGGTTTTCGACAAGTTCAAGATGTTGACTACGATGAGAGTTTTTCACTCGTATCTATGCTTAAGTCTGTCTGAATCATGTTAGCAATTGCTGCATTTTATGAAATCTGGCAAATGGATAAACAAAACTGCATTCCTTAATGGTTTTCTTAAAGAAGAGTTGTATATGATGCAACCAGAAGGTTTTGTCAATCCTAAAGGTGCTAACAAATTGTGCAAGCTCCAGCGATCCATCTATGGACTTGTGCAAGCATCTCGGAGTTGGAATATATGCTTTGATGAGTTGATCAAAGCATATGGTTTTATACAGACTTTTGAAGAAGCTTGTATTTACAAGAAAGTGAGTGGGAGCTCTGTAGCATTTCTAATATTATATGTGGATGAAATATTGTTAATTGGAAATGATATGGAAATTCTGGATAGCATGAAAGGATACTTGAATAAGAGTTTTTCAAAGCAAGACCTCGGTGAAGCTGCTTACACATTGAGCATCAAGATCTATATAGATAGATCAAGACGCTTGATAAGATTTTTCAATGAGTACATACCTTGATAAATTTTTGAAATAGTTCAAAATGGAACAGTCAAAGAAAGAGTTCTTGCATGTGTTGCAAGGTATGAAATTGAGTAAGACTCAAATCCCGACCACAGCAGAAAATAGAAAGAGAATGAAAGTCATTCCCTATGCATCAGTCATAGGTTCTATAAAAGTATGCCATGCTATGGACCAGAACTATTGTATACTCTGCCCTGGTTTGGCAACGGAGTACAATAGTGATCTAAGAGTAGATCACTGGACATAGGTCAAGAATATCCTTAGTGAGGACTAAGGAGACATTTCTCGATTATGGAGGTGATAAAAGAGCCCGTCGTAAAAGTTACAACGATGCAAGCTTTTACACCAATCCAGATGACTCTAAGTCTCAATTTGGATACATATTGAAAGTGGGAGCAATTAGCTAGAGTAGCTCCGTGCAGAGCATTGTGGACATAGAATATTTGCGAAATACATACGGCTCTGAATATGACAGACCCGTTGACTAAGCTTCTCTCACGAGCAAAACATGATCATACCTTAGTACTCTTTTGGGTGTTAATCACATAGCGATGTGAACTAGATTATTGACTCTAGTAAACCCTTTGGGTGTTAATCACATAGCGATGTGAACTAGATTATTGACTCTAGTAAACCCTTTGGGTGTTAATCACATGATGATGTGAACTATGGGTATTAATCACATGCAGATGTGAATATTGGTGTTAAATCACATAGCGATGTGAACTAGATTATTGACTCTAGTGCAAGTGGGAGACTGAAGGAAATATGCCCTAGAGGCAATAATAAAGTTATTATTTATTTCCTTATTTCATGATAAATGTTTATTATTCATGCTAGAATTGTATTAACCGGAAACATAATACATGTGTGAATACATAGACAAACATAGTGTCACTAGTATGCCTCTACTTGACTAGCTCGTTTATCAAAGATGGTTATGTTTCCTAGCCATGGACAAAAGAGTTGTCATTTGATTAATGGGATCACATAATTAGGAGAATGATGTGATTGACATGACCCATTCCGTTAGCCTAGCACTTGATCATTTAGTATGTTGCTATTGCTTTCTTCATGACTTATTCATGTTCCTGTAACTATGAGAAATATGCAACTCCCGTTTACCGGAGGAACACTTTGGGTACTACCAAACGTCACAATGTAACTGGGTGATTATAAAGGAGTACTACAGGTGTCTCCAAAGGTACATGTTGAGTTGGCGTATTTCGAGATTAGGTTTTGTCACTCCGATTGTCGGAGAGGTATCTCTGGGCCCTCTCGGTAATGCACATCATTATAAGCCTTGCAAGCAATGTGACCAAATGAGTTGGTTACGGGATGATGCATTACGGAACGAGTAAAGAGACTTGCCGGTAACGAGATTGAACTAGGTATTGGATACCGACGATCAAATCTCGGGCAAGTAACATACCGATGACAAAGGGAACAACGTATATTGTTATGCGGTTTGACCGATAAAGATCTTCGTAGAATATGTAGGAACCAATATGGGCATCCAGGTCCCGCTATTGGTTATTGACCGAGAATGGTTCTAGGTCATGTCTACATAGTTCTCGAACCCGTAGGGTCCGCACGCTTAACGTTACGATGACAGTTTTATTATGAGTTTATAAGTTTTGATGTACCGAAGTTTGTTCGGAGTCACGGATGTGATCACGGACATGACGAGGAGTCTCGAAATGGTCGAGACATAAAGATTGATATACTGGAAGCCTATGTTTGGACATCGGAAAGGTTCCGGGTGAAATCGGGATTTTACCGGAACACCGGGGGGTTACCGGAACCCTCCCGGGGGTTAATGGGCCTTAGTTGGCCATGAGGGAGAAGAGGAGGGCCGGCCAGGGCAGGCCGCACGCCCCCTCCCCCCCTAGTCCAAATAGGACAAGGAAGGGGGGGCGCCCCCCTTTCCTCTTTCCCCTCCCCCCTCTCCTTCTCCACCAAGGCAAGAGGGGGGAGTCCTACTCCCGGTGGGAGTAGGACTCCTCCAGGCGCACCCCAAGGGGGCCGGCCGCACCTCCCCCTCCCTCCTTTATATACGGGGGTAGGGGGGCACCACACGACAACACAAGTTGATCTACGGATCGTTCCTTAGCCGTGTGCGGTGCCCCCCTCCACCATATTCCACCTCGGTCATATCGTCACGGAGTTTAGGCGAAGCCCTGCGCCGGTAGAGCATCATCATCGTCACCACGCCGTCGTGCTGACGGAACTCATCCCCGAAGCTTTGCTGGATCGGAGCCCGGGGATCGTCATCGAGCTGAACGTGTGCTGAACTCGGAGGTGCCGTACGTTCGGTGCTTGGATTGGTCGGATTGTGAAGACGTACGACTACATCAACCGCGTTGTCATAACGCTTCCGCTTACGGTCTACGAGGGTACGTGGACGGATACTCTCCCCTCTCGTTGCTATGCCATCACCATGATCTTGCGTGTACGTAGGAATTTTTTTGAAATTACTACGTTCCCCAATAGTTATGTCATTGGCTGAGCCGCCGATTGTGTCAGAATGGTCTGAGTTAGGTGATGCAGCTGGTTCCGGATTGTTATTTCCGAACTCCTCTTCCCATAATACGGATGGCTTAAAGAGCCGTTCCAGGAAGATGTTTGGAGGGACGGCATCACGTTTTGCGCTGATGCATGCCAACACGTCTGCTGCCTGGTTGTTATCCCGGGCTACATGTTGGAATTCGAGTCCTTCGAACCGAGCTGACATTTTTAGGACGGCGTTGTGGTAGGCTACCATTTTCGGATCTTTGGCGTCAAAGTCTCCATTTACTTGGGATATTGCGAGGTTTGAATCCCCGCGCACCTCTAGGCGTTGAATGCCCATGGAGATTGCCATCCGGAGGCCTTGTAGAAGGGCCCCGTATTCGGCTGCGTTGTTGGAGTCCATGTACATTATTTGAAGTACGTATTGGACTGTGTCTCCGGTTGGGGACGTCAAGACGACGCCAGCCCCCAAGCCAGCCAACATTTTGGATCCGTCGAAATGCATGATCCAATTGGAGTACACGTTGTACTCTTTAGGGAGTTCGGCTTTGGTCCATTCGGCGACGAAGTCAGCCAGAACTTGCGACTTTATAGCTCACCGTGGTTTGTAGGTCATGTCAAATGGTAAGAGCTCAATGGCCCATTTTGCAATCCTGCCCATTGGGTCGTGATTGTTTATAATATTGTTGAGAGGTACTTCGGAGGCCACCGTTATGGAACACTCTTGAAAGTAGTGTCGCAGCTTCCGGGATGCCATGAACACCGCGTACGCTATCTTTTGATAATGTGGGTACCGGGACTTGCATGGAGTTAAGACAGTGGATACGTAGTACACTGGTTTTTGAAGAGGGAATCTGTGCCCTTCTGTTTCTCGTTCGACGACGAGTATCGCGCTGACAACCTGATGTGTTGCTGCGATATATAATAACATAGGTTCGCCCAGGTTGGGCGCGGCCAGGACCGGATTTGTTGCCAGTATGGCTTTGATTTCTTCGAGTCCGGCTGTGGCAGCATTCGTCCATTCGAAGTGTTCGGTGCGCCGGAGGAGGCGATAGAGGGGCAGAGCCTTTTCTCCCAAATGGGAGATGAAGCGGCTTAGAGCCGCTACGCATCCAGTTAGTTTTTGAATTTGCTTGAGGTCTTGTGGGATATCCAACTGTGACAGAGCTCGGATCTTGGTTGGGTTTGCTTCAGTTCCTCTACCGGATACAATGAAGCCCAAGAGCTTTCCGGCTGGTACTCCGAAGACACATTTTTCCGGGTTGAGCTTAATGTCATATGCTCGGAGGTTGTCGAATGTCACCCTCAAGTCGTCTACTAGAGTTTCGACGTGTTTGGTCTTGACGACCACATCGTCTACGTATGCCTCTACTGTTTTGCCTATCTGGGTAGCCAGACATGTCTGAATCATGCGCTGATATGTTGCGCCAGCGTTTTTGAGTCCGAAGGGCATTGTGTTGAAGCAGAATGGCCCATATGGAGTAATGAATGCCATTGCGGCCTGGTCTTTTTCCGCCATCTTGATTTGATGGTATCCAGAGTATGCGTCGAGGAAGCACAATGAATCGTGCCCTGCGGTAGCATCGATGATTTGGTCGATGCGAGGGAGAGGGAAAGGGTCCTTTGGACAGGCCTTGTTAAGGTCTTTGAAATCGACGCAAAGGCGCCAGGATTTGTCCTTTTTTGGTACCATTACTAGGTTGGCTAGCCAGTCCGGATGTTTTATATCTCTGATGAATCCGGCTTCTAAGAGTTTGGCTAGCTCCTCTCCCATTGCCTGTCTTTTGGGTTCGGAAAATCGCCGAAGAGCTTGTTTGACTGGCTTGAATCCTTTTAGGATATTTAGGCTGTGCTCTGCCAGCCTGCGTGGGATTCCTGGCATGTCTGAAGGGTGCCAGGCAAAAATGTCCCAATTTTCCCGAAGGAATTCTCGTAGTGCGGCTTCTACATCAGGATTTAATTGTGCCCCAATGGAGGCCGTCTTTGTGGGGTCCGTTGGATGGACCTGAAATTTGATTATTTCGTCTGTTGGTTTAAAAGAGGTGGACTTGGACCTCTTATTGAGTATCACATCGTCCCTATCCACCATGGAGCGCAGCGCAGTTAGTTCTTCTGTCGCTAGGGCTTCGGATAATGCCTCTAGGGCCAGTGCGGCTGTCTTATTTTTAGCGCGGAGTGTTGTATCTGGATCACTGGCGAGAGTGATTATTCCATTGGGTCCGGGCATTTTGAGCTTCATGTACCCGTAATGGGGTATAGCTTGGAAGATTGTGAATGCCTCTCGCCCTAACAAGGCGTGATATCTGCTGCCGAATGGGGCCACTTAGAACGTGACCTCTTCGGACCTGTAATTGTCCGGTGAGCCGAACACTACATCTAGTGTGATTTTTCCTGTGCAGCGTACTTCTCGACTGGGGATTATTCCCCTGAAGGTTGTGCTGCTTCGCTCAATGCGGCTCCAGTCAATTTCCATTTTTTGAAGAGTTTTCTCATATATGAGGTTTAATCCACTGCCGCCATCCATGAGTACCTTGGTAAGACGAAAGCCGTCCACTATCAGACTGAGGACCAGTGCGGCTGGTGCTCGAGCTGTTCGGAATTTAGGTTCATCGCTGGCATTGAAGGTGATAGCTGTGTCACTCCATGGATTCATTGTTGCTACTTGGTAGACTTCGGCGAGGCTGCGGATTGTTCGCTTCCGCATGTTATTTGATGCGAAAGTCTCGAAGACTGTTTACTGGTACTGTTGGGCTGGTTGTCCGGGGCTAGAAAGCCTTCGCCACTTTTGGCCACCTGTCGTAGTATCCAACATGCTCGAAGGCTATGTGTTGGAGTGGCGCCCTCCGTACTGTGGATTTTGTAGGGTCCGTTGAGCCATCCCTCCAGTACGGTTCCATGCCCTTTAGGGGGTTTTGGCTTTTTGGTTTTTAATCCAGGTGCTTGAGTATGACGCACCCTTTTATTTCGGACTGGGTTGTATTCAGGGCCGGATTGTCCCAAAACCTAGTTTCAGTTTTCCAGGCGCTCTCCATCGCGCAGTATTTTTGTACGATGGTCGCTAGGTCGGCGAAGCGTGTAACTTCGCGACAACTGATGGCGTTTATGATTCCCTTGTCCATGCAATTGTTGCAGAAAATTGAAATCGCGCTTTCTTCCCGGCAGTCCTTTATCCTGTTCATAACCAGGAGGAATCTGGCCCAGTAATGATGTACTGTTTCATCGGGCTCTTGCCGTATTTGAGATAGATCGCTTATGTTTGGGTGGGCGGGTGGTATTAAGTTCGGAACCCCGCCCGATCTGAGGCTCAAAGGCCAAGAAGCTTCCGGATTTGGAAGCTTGGTTTGTTGGATGCTTTCCAACGAATCTGGTCCGATACCTGACTTTAGGTTCAGTATTTGATTGACGTCCGTCCCTCCGCGGGAATCCGGCATGGAGGGATCGGGAATCTGGACATAGCTGGTTTTTAACATAGAAGAAGAGTCGCCGCATTGTTCCTCTACCACAATAACGTGGTGGGTGGCCTGGGGAGAGTTAATTTCTCTCAGATCGGTTTTAAGACCAATCTGATCGTAGTCTGTAGCGACTCCCAGGGCGGCGATGCGATCCAAGAGCTCGTTTCTGGAGGAGAGCTCAATCGGATCTAGCTGCTCGACGAATTCCGAGCTGACATGGAGATCGCTTTTGATGACCTTAGAGGTCATCGTCGGAGTGGTGGCCGAACAGGCGGTCCTAAGAAAACCACCTAGCCGGATAGTTTGGCCGGCGGCCAAAGCTCCCTTGACGACGGTGCCGTCTTTAAAGACGGGAAAAGGCATCCTTCCTGATTGCGACGGCACAGAGGAACTCTCAATGAAAGCACCAATGTCGGTGTCAAAACCGGCGGATCTCGGGTAGAGGGTCCCGAACTGTGCATCTAGGCGGATGGTAACAGGAGACAAGGGACACGATGTTTTACCCAGGTTCGGGCCCTCTTGATGGAGGTAAAACCCTACGTCCTGCTTGATTAATATTGATGATGTGTGTTACAAGAGTAGATTTACCACGAGATCAAGGAGGCTAAACCCTAGAAGCTAGCCTATGGTATGATTGTTGTTCGTCCTATGGACTAAAGCCATCCGGTTTATATAGACACCGGAGAGGGCTAGGGTTACACAGAGTCGGTTACAATGGTAGGAGATCTACATATCCGTATCGCCAAGCTTGCCTTCCACGCCAAGGAAAGTCCCATCCGGACATGGGACGAAGTCTTCAATCTTCTATCTTCATAGTCTTGGAGTCTGGCCGATGATGATAGTTCGGCTATCCGGACACCCCCTAGTCCGGAACTCCCTCAGAGCCATCAAACCTTTTGGTGACGATGCAGCGGAACTCTCAATGAAAGCACCAATGTCGGTGTCAAAACTGGCAGATCTCGGGTAGGGGGTCCCGAACTGTGCGTCTAAGGCTAATGGTAACAGGAGGCGGGGGACACAATGTTTACCCAGGTTCGGGCCCTCTCTATGGAGGTAATACTCTACTTCCTGCTTGATTGATCTTGATAAATATGAGTATTACAAGAGTTGATCTACCACGAGATCGTAATGGCTAAAACCCTAGAAGTCTAGCCTATGATTATGATTGCCTCTACGGACTAAACCCTCCGGTTTATATAGACACCGGAGGGGACTAGGTTATACAAAGTCGGTTATAGAGAAAGGAATCTACATATCCGAATCACCAAGCTTGCCATCCACGCAAAGGAGAGTCCCATCCGGACACGGGAAGAAGTCTTCTGTCTTGTATCTTCATAGCCCAATAGTCCGGCCCATGTTAATAGTCCGGCCGTCCGAGGATCCCTTAATTCAGGACTCCCTCACCTGGCAGGGCCCCGACGCCCATCTTCTGCTATATGTGTGTTTTGACCTAAAAAAATCAGAAGGAATCTTTCGGGACGAAGCACTGTCGTCTCGAGGCTGAACCTGGGCAGAACCAATCTAGGGCTTCGACGGAGCTGTTCTGCCGGGGAAACTTCCCTCCGGGAGGGGGAAATCGGAGCCATCGTCATCACCAACGATCCTCTCATCAAAAGGGGGTCAATCTCCATCAACATCTTCACCAGCACCATCTCCTCTCAAACCCTAGTTCATCTCTTGTATCCGATCTCTGTCTCAAAACCTCAGATTGGTACTTGTGGGTTGCTAGTAGTGTTGATTACTCCTTGTAGTTGATGCTAGTTGGTTTATTTGGTGGAAGATCATATGTTCAGATCCTTCATGATAATTAATACTCCTCTTATTATGAACATGAATATGCTTTGTGAGTAGTTACGTTTGTTCCTGAGGATATGGGAGAGGTCTTGTTATAAGTAATCATGTGAATTTGGTATTCGTTCGATATTTTGATGAGTGTATGTTGTCTTTCCTCTAATGGTGTTATGTGAACGTCGACTATATGACACTTCACCATTGTTTGGGACTAGGGGAAGGCATTGGGAAGTAATAAGTAGATGATGGGTTGCTAGAGTGACAAAAGCGTAAACCCTAGTTTATGAGTTGCTTTGTAAGGGGCTGATTTGGATCCATATGTTTCATGCTATGGTTAGATTTATCTTAATTCTTCTTTTGTAGTTGGGGATGCTTGCGAGAGGGGTTAATCATAAGTGGGAGGCTTGTCCAAGGAAGGGAAGCACCCAAGCACCGGTCCACCCACATATCAAATTATCAAAGTAACGAACGTGAATCATATGAGCATGATGAAAACTAGCTTGACAGTAATTCCCATGTGTCCTCGGGAGCGCTTTGATTTATATAAGAGCCCATCCAGGTTTGTGCTTTGCTACAAAAAGGATTGGGCCACCTTGCTGCACCTTATTTACTTTTGTTACTTGTTACCCGTTATGAATTATCTTATCACAAAACTATCTGTTACCGATAATTTCAGTGCTTGCAGAGAATACCTTGTTGAAAACTGCTTGTCATTTCCTTCTGCTCCTCGTTGGGTTCGACACTCTTACTTATCGAAAGGACTACAATAGACCCCCTATACTTGTGGGTCATCAGTAGACCCCTTGGTGGACTTCCGGACTCTTTCAGAAGTTTCCGGAACCTTCTGGAAGCTTCCCGGTACAATACCGAAAAAACTGAAACGTTTTTCGGAACACAAAATATGACTTCCCGTATATATATATATATATATATATATATATATATATATATATATATATATATATATATATATATATATATATATATATATTTACCTCTCGACCATTCCAAAACTCCTCGTGACGTCCGGGATCTCATCTGGGGCTTCGAACAACATTCGGTCACCAATATGCATATCCCAATATTACTCTAGCATCATCGAACGTTAAGTATGCGGACCCTATGGGTTCGAGAATCATGTAGACATGACTGAGACACCTCTCCGGTCAATAACCAATGGCGGAACCTGGATGCCCATATTGGTTCCTACATATTCAACGAAGATCTTCTATCAGGTGAACCACAATGTCAAGGTTCCAGTTAATCCCGTATGTAATTCCCTTTGTCCGACGATATGTTACTTGCCCGAGATTCGATAGTCGGTATCTCCATACCTAGTTCAATCTCGTTACAGACAAGTCTCTTTACTTGTTCTGTAATACAAGATCTTATGACTAACTCATTAGCTACATTACTTGCAAGCTCTTTATGATGTTGTATTACCAAGAGGGTCCAGAGATATCTCTCCGTCATACGGAGTGACAAATCCCAATCTCGATCCATGACAACCCAACAAACACCTTCGGAGATACCTGTAGAGCATCTTTATGATCATCCAGTTACGAAGTGACATTTGATAGCACACAAGGTATTCCTCCGGTATCCGGGAGTTGCATGATCTCATGGTCTTAGGAGTAGATACTTGACATGAAGAAAGCTATGGCAATAAACTTAAGTGATACGATCGAATGCTAAGCTTACGGTTGGGTCTTGACCATCACATCATTCTCCTAATGACGTGATCCCGTTGACAACTCATATTTATGGTTAGGAAACCTTAACTATCTTTGATTCACGAGCTAGTCTAGTAGAGGCTCACTAGGGACATAGTATTTGCTTATATATTCACACTTGTATTTAAATTTCCGGTCAATACAATTCTATCATGAATAATAAACTTTTATCATGAACAAGGAAATATGATAGTAACCAATTTATTATTGCCTCTAGGGCATATTTCCAACAACTCGTGCGAAAACTAATCGCAGTCAAAAAAACTAAGCAACACGCTCTATCAATGATCTGCAAAGGGTACCTAGTTCTTTTGATAATTATAAATGAACACAAACATGACGGTACCAAGAAGCATATGTATAATAACCATACTAAAAAACCCATACTATAACCAATGCTATTTTTCCATGTCATATTGCTTTGCATATTCATACATGATGTTATCCGGCCAAGGCCTGTGATTGCATGAGTACGAGTATCGAAAGTCAACCTATACCAACCAGCTAGCCCCGACAGGGTACAACAGACGGGTGGACTGGACTGCCTTGGCTTTACCGTGAAGGCCCCATCGACTTCCTTCACCAGAACAACTACTAGCAATACTCTTACCACCCCCACGATGGGCAGGGCTATCAGCCGGAGCATTTGACCACGCCGCACTAAAAAATGGCGGGGCAAACTTACATCACACTCATGTTCGCACAGGTCGTAGGCGGAGCACGCGATGGTTAGGATACGATGTGTATGCTAAGCATCCAACGATTGTTCGAGTCGTACTATCATTGTTCGATGGAACAACCATTTGTTGGGTTTCCACGTACAACACGACAATGTTAAGCTCAAAAGCTGGCTAAATGTCTCAGCTTGAAATACATGAATGACCATTGGGACTGTGGCACGCAAGCCTATTGCAACCAAGAAGGCAAGCAACCTATGATAACAACAGAAACAAGCACTCTTGGATCCATGGGAGCTCTTTTTTTGTGCTAGCAGCGCCTAGCCACGACGCCCGTGAGAGAGAGGTCGAACAAGATGACTTAAAATTATCCTTACATGGGGGTTTCAAGGTGAAGGAGCACACGATTTTCAGCTGTCGAGTGACCGCGAAGACGGGCCACCCTTCTTTCATGATAAATTTACCATCAAGTGTCGGAAATATGCCCTAGAGGCAATAATATTTTTATTATTATATCTCCATATTCATAATTACAGAGTTTATATTCTATGTTATAACTGCTATGATCCTGAAATGTGTGATTCAATGGAAAACTCATGAGCATGTGTGGAATGATAAACGTCTAAATAAAAGGTTCTTGGTCAAGTGGCGACCTGGCGGAGCGAGGTTGGTGGAATCCGGCGGCTCAGGTGGCGGTGAGGCCGATGGTTGCATGCCAAGTGGCGAGGTGGGGGTTGGCTGGCTCAAAAATTGAGGGGGATGGTGGCGGTTGTGGGTAGGAGAAGGGTTAGGGTAGGGTAGGGTTCCAAAAATGGAAGGGTGGTAGGGATTAAATATGCAGGGATCTAGGTTTGGGGGATTTGAGGCTGATTTGGACCCTTCGATCATAATCCAACGGTTCCGGGCAAAGGGGTGTTGGTTGGGCTAAGTGGGTTGTGTAGACAGGCCATGGCTGAGAAGAGAGGGAAGACGAGCGGCCCGGCACAAGATTTTAATACCAAAAACTCCTGACGATTAAACCGGCAATAGAGCTACACAATTTTAACGGTTAGGGTATCAACGACCTCCTAATGCGAAAAAATTTGGCAGACGGTCTATGTACAAAATAACAAGACCACACGTCAACTTTCAACCCATTTCGAGAACGTTTTTATTCCCACTTCGAAAATAATTATTAGATGAAATTGTGGGCTCGTGCAAGTGTGGCTGGTCTCGAACGGTCAATAAAAGGCAATGCGGAGAAACGGCAACTACGAACGGATGTAAGTTTTGGAAAATGATGGCAAAGGAGTATTGATGCAATGTGAATGATGCGATGATGAATGCAACAAACAAATAATTAACGCGGCTATCATGAAAAGCAGGAAGGCATCTGGAGCGTCGATCTCGGGCTGTTACACTGTAGTAGTGGTTAACGGCATCTTCATAGTGTTCCTGTGTAATCATGTAACTTTTTGTTGCATAACACGCTCCCCTACAGTCAAAGGGGTTTAAGTGGTGTCATTGAAGCCTTATTGTCCATCCAAAAAATATCAGCGCTTTGGGACACGAGAGAGTTCACTAATTTATCAAAAAAAGGCCCGCAAGTGGCAGCAAAGGCTTGAACACTTGAGAACTGCCTCGTTTGGATGTGGTCTGTCAACAGAGGAAATTTCATGACAATGTAGTTGAAAGAAGCTTTGTATCAATAGGAAGTATTCGCGTGTGCAATGATTACGCAAGGGGTTCGTAATACTGGTTATTTTCAAGCCCAAGTAGTGCAAAGAAAAAGAATGAACCAAATCACTACTCTCCATGGAAGTGCTATTCTATTTGTGTTGATCTGGACGGTGTAAGGGAAAAGATTCTCAATTTCTACAAGCCGTTGTGTCAGTCACAAGGTTTTAATGAGATGCACAGACTTCTAGATATTGTCACTCTTTGGGTCTCGAAACCTATGAATGAACTTCTTGAAAAAGTTCTTGCAGCCGAGGAGGTGAAGAAAACATTGTCCGACATGACACCGTCAAAGGCTCTGGGAATTGATGGTTTTCCTGCTAGTTTCTACCAGCATCACTGGGATATTCTAGGGGGCTGATCTTGAGGCTATCGTGTTGGAATTCTTGAATGGAGGGGAGTTACCGTTGGGACTTAATGATATTGTCGTCACATAAATCCCAAAGGCATGTAATCCTCAAATGATTTCACAGTATTGTACTATTGCCTTATGCCCTACTCCCTTTGTCTAGTGAAGAGGTATATTTGGGTTTAAAATTTGTCCATAAAAGAGTGTACTTCTATCTTCCATCTTCCCAATGCACAGTAATGTAGAAAAAAATGTTTTTCTCTCATCACATGGTAATCAAGACCAATAACATTCTACACATGGTATTCTTAATTTCTACATGCACTTAGCTTATTGAGGGTTTGGTAATTCAAGAGGAGAGCGGTGGTGGCTTGCACCTTTCCAATGCATTTTTAACTCCACGCCATAATTTGTCCTAAAATTTCTATATGTATACTTTTCACCAGACGGAGGGAGTATCATGTACTCCCTCCGTCCCAAAATAACGGTCTTAACTTTATAATAACTTTAGTACAAAGTTGTACTAAGGTCAAGACGCTTATTTTGGGAGGGAGTGAGTATAAGATTTCAGCTAAGGCCATCGCCAACCGCTTCAGAGGCTTGTTGGATGAGATACTAGGAGAAGAATAATCTACTTCCATACCAGGACGCTTGATTACTGATAACGTCGTAGTAGCGTATGAATGTGTCCATGCTTTGAAGAAGAATAAGAAATGTAAGTCCACCTTCATTACGGTTAAACTATACATGTTAAAGGCTTATGACAGAGTCGAATGGCATTATTTGGAAGTAATATTGGTCAAACTAGGCTTTCCAAACTGATTTGTGTGATTGATAATGAACTGTGTGCCTTCACTAAGATTCACGATCAAAGTGAATGGGGACTTGCTACCTTATTTCACCCCTTAGAGGCGGTTGGGGGTCCCCATATCTTTTTCTCATATGTGCTCAAGGTTACACTTCACTTGTGAATAATAATGGCGGAGCATATATTGATAGAGGTATTCGGGTTAGTGTTCACTCACCATGGGTCAATCATTTACTCTTCGAAGATGATAGTTCAATATTTATAAATGCTAAAGTGGAGAGTTTTCATTGGTTAAATGAAATTCTTCGGATTTATGTACCATGTTTTGGACAAGTTGTTAACCCGGAGATAAGTTCTGTTTATTTCAGTCACAATGCTTCGCAAGCCCTCCGCACAAACTTGAAGCAACTTCTGAGGATTAATGTGGAAGCATTATCAGCACGGTATTTCGGGCCGCCAAAGGCGGTTGGCTGGATAAGTGGCACATTTGATCATATTGATGAATAGGATCAGGAGTAAGATTCAAGGTTGGCCAGAGAGGAACTTAGCTTGTGCAGGAAGAGAAATGCTTTTGAAATCAGCAATTCAGACGATCCTGATATACAGTACGAGTTGCTTCCTATTGACAAAGAAAATGTGCAAAAATATTACCGCTTGCATGGCAAAATATTTTGGTGGGGTTCTTTGGATAAGAGATCTCTTCATTGGTTGTCCAGGGAGAAACTCGCATCGCCGAAAGCTAGGGGAGGCATGGGATTTAAAGATTTCCGACAATTCAATATATCTATGCTGGGTAAACAAGGGTGGCCATTGCTGACTCATCCCAACTCTCTTTGTGCTTGAATTCTTAAAGAGGAATATTTCCCTCGGTGTGATCATGCAGGCAACTGCCCTTGGAGTTCTATAGTTACTTTCTTCGTTTCAGTTTACAAGTCCTACACATATACCTAGATTGTCAATTTTATCACCCTAATATAAACTATATAACACAAAAATTATACCTTTTGAAAATAGATCATCTGAAGTTTATATTGGTATATTTTTTGTAATATATGGCTTGTATTAGGTTGGTCAAATTGACAACCTAGAAATACGCGCACGTCCTATAAACTGAGGGAGAGGGAGTACCTGTAAATAGATCATGGCGGGATTGGTGGCATTGAATGTTGGAGTGATCAAGCTAGTCGGTAAAGACTCGAACGTCTCAATTTGGACGGATAGATGGATTCCAAACAGTGCAACTCTCAAACCAATGGGCCGGTTGGGCAATGATCCATTGAAAAAGGTCTCTGACATTATTGATGATTACACCAGTTGTTCAAAATATAAAATATTGATGATTACACCAATGGTTGGAAAACTAATATTATTCGCCAAAATTTCTTTACACCTGATGATGCAGATGCTGTACTCAATATCCGTTGAGTTCATCAGTAGGTGAGGATTATACCTGGCCATACCTCAGGTCGGGCCAAGCTAAGCCCAACGCAAAAAACCCAGGCCTGGGCCCAGCCCGGCCCGGTCATCGGGCCTGTTTTCTGGGCCCAAGCCCGGCCCGAACGCTTAAAAACCTGTCGGGCTTCGGGCCGGACCGGCCCGCCCTTCAGAAAACATGAAAACGACGGGCCCAGCCCAGCCCGGCCTTCGGGCTCAAAATCTAGGCCCGGGAGCAGCGCCGGGCCGGGCTGGCCAGGACTAGTGAGGATGCATGGGCGCTAGAAAAAACGGAAATTTCTTCACGCCTGATGCGGATGCTGTAGTCAATATCCCGTTGAGTTCGGATGTTGTAATCAATACCCCGTTGAGTTCATCAGGAGGCGAGGATTTCTTGGCATGGGCGACAGAAAAATCAAGAAGTACTTCGCGGTATCCTTCCAGATTTTGTCAGTTTGAAATATCTACTCCCTCCTTTCACTTTTGTAAAACGTTTTAGACATTTAAGACAGCACCTAAAACAGTTTAATTTTAGCTGTCTTAAACGACTTACAAAAATAAACAGAGGAGTATTAAAGAGATTGGCCGCTGTGTCTGTGAAGTGTACCAAGCTATGGATGAAAATTTGATGCATGCATTGCTTCATTGCGCACATGCGAAGAGTTTCCGGACAGCAGCTCATGATCGGCTCCAGTTAAAGGTTCCGAGGCTGCATCCATATACGTGGACCTGCGAGCTAGTTCGGTTCCTGTCCTGGCCCTTGTGCCTGAGAGAAAGTAGTGCCCGGCGTGGAAGCACAATATTGAAATTCCCTGCCCGGCCAGGCTAGCCAGAATGAAACCTGTTGGTTGCTGCCTGGCCTGACGTACTAGTATCAACGAATAAAATACACTCCCTCCGTTTCTTTTTAGTTCACATATAAGATTTGGTCAAAGTCAAACTTTATAAAGTTTAACCAACTTTAGAGGAAAAAATATCAACATTTACAATACTAAAGCTATATGGTATGAAAGTTAATTTCATGATGCATCTAACAATGTTGATTTCATATTGTGAATCTTAATATTTTTTTCTATAAACTTACTCAAAGTTAACAAAGTTTGACTTTGACCAAATCTTATATGCGGACTAAAAAGAAACAGAGGGAGTAACAAAGAACTAAGGAATAACTGCTATTGGGTGGGACACGTCCACATACTAGTATTTAGAGCCCAGGCAGCTATTAGCCTGCGCCTGGCTATCCAGGCCAGGCTGCTACCAACTTTTTCAGGAATTGAACCATACACCTATGAGCGAACTACAGGCACACTCCAGGTCAGGCTAGAAATCGTGAGGACTCGAACCAAACTGACCCAAAATATGGAGGCAGACAGGATGTGCAAGGCACACACCATCAGAGCTAGCACGTTCCGAGTAACACAAGCGCTCTTAAAAACTCTAAAACACTTTACACAGGCACATGTCTACGTCAGAAATGGTGAATTTTCACCTGGAACAACAACATCTCTCAATATCATACATCTACGATCCAGTTCATATCCTAATCAGTTTGGTATACAAATGTTGTCTAGGCTTGGCCACGGTTTTACACGCTTTGTCCTCAGAAAGCCATTAGCATTCCACGCTTGTAGGACTCCAGTCCAGTATGAGCATTTCATTTCATCACTTCTCGCTTTTCAACAAAAACTTGACGCTAAAACTGAGAATAAACAGCCATATGTACCTCAACCAATAACATCGCATAGGCCCCCTCATCTGGCATTAGTTGGGTGCACCGTCAGGCTGTTGGGGGTTGTCTGCAACCACTTGACGCCTCTGACGCTCTCTCAAGTACAGGACAGTTACAAGGCAAGCAAATAGAGTCAATATTGTTGCGTTCCCTTCATCCATCAGGACATCTTCCACCCATTCCTCAACTACAGGATACATCTCCGGCAGCGAGTCGATAAAATTAACCTGAAATAAGAAAGATTTAGCTACCAACTGCAAGGAGTACAACAATCTAGCATGATTGCAATACTCAATACGGCATGCATAGTAAGAACAAAAGGCAGACATCAACTATCAGGTGGCTAGGGATGAACAGACAAGTTGGCATATGTAGTGTCAATCTTGAAAGAGCATAACTCCAGGTAACTGAGAGAACTAGAGGTGGTAAAGAAATCAAAAGCTTAGAAGCACAGACTGAAGCCTGAGGCAGTTTGTGAATTGCTGCAAACATGGTATTTCAAAACTAAAAATTAACTTATGTTTGGACGATGCTACGGTTCATTGCATATGATCAACCAGTGGGAACCAGCTAGAAACCAAAAAAGATGAGCAGCAGGGAGAAAGTGGGAAATGGACCAGGAAAACAAGTTGCCAAATAAATAGCTGCTTAAACGGCAACAGAAATTACCATACAAGGAAACGAACTTGAAAACACCTACAAGTGAACTATACAGATACTTCCTATTTCTTGTATGCAACTAAGCCATACAAAGAGAAAATAATGTCTTACCATAAAACTGCCAGCATAGTTTTTCCTTATCCATAGACTAGTTAGTGCGAGCATGACAGGAAGCTTAGCTGCTGAATCCACCTCCACAGCCTGATCATAATATCTTTTTGCCAAGTGCAGATCAAGGGGAAGTCCATGACCGTGCTCATGCATGTACCCAAGGTTAAACATGGCCTGGGCATTAGACTGTGATTGAGCATGCATATATGCCTCTGCTGCACGCTCATAGTCCCTCCCTACACCCTGTAACACAGGACAGATTCAATATGTGATTTCAGCAACGATACTATGAAAAGTCGAGAGAGAGCGCACAGCCCCCTAGTACCTCTGAAATGCAAAAGCAAATTTAGAAGCAAAACCAGACTCCACAACTATGTTGCAGGCGCGTCCCGTTTTCAAATACATCTCATGTGTGAATTTATTTTAGAAGCCATATATTTTACTTAGTTATCCAAATAGTGGTTTTGGAGAAGTTGTCTCATCAAACATGACAGTTGGTCCCTCTCAAAAGACATTATGTACAAGTGCATAACTTCATAGAGACAGATGGCTTATATTGGGTGCAAACATATGGCTTGTATTGGTGCCACATAAACTCCATATTCTTTTCAAAATTCAGAACACAAACCTAAGGCACTTTATATTATTGTTTACCAACGTTTTTAACAATCTGTAGTAATCATACTAAGAGAAAAAAACAAAAAATGAGGACCAGATCTCCAACATATAATATTAGCCTACAACATATGGTGCTTGATGTGAATTTGTTAAGTAATTTTAGCAGAAGCCTGCAACCATCTAGATAGGATCAAGAGGGTACTTGAGAAACGTGTTATACCAACTAACAGTAAGGACCATTTCACATACCCGGCCATAGTAGTAGGCATCGCCAATCAACAGAGCAGCATGCTCATTACCCTGCTCAGATGCTTGCCACCACAAAGCATGTGCACGGAGATGTCTTTCCATATCTGAACAGAAGCCAGATTCTCCCATGCAAATATGTTCATCGCCATATCTATCAAGAATCCAGGCGGCATTGCTTTGGGCAACCTCGTACCCAAGATCTGCCATTCTAGAATATAAGAGCAATGCCTTCCCTATGTCGCCTTTTAAATAAGATTCTAGAGCCCACCTAGACATCGAGCTCCAGGGGCCCCTCTCAGCAACAGACTTGTACAAAACTGTTGCCTGAAACAAGAAAGACTAATGATTCAGCCCTTTGATAATAATATTTCAAACAATTCATGTTTCCCTATTTGTATCATAACAGATTAATATCATTAAAACAAATCGAAAAAGTATGTTATAGCATTAATGCTTCTGTAAATCAGCCTTCTATCTTTCTCTACAGAAACAACAGCTTGATCTGCCTGAGCAGAGGGTTTTCTATTCAATCTTGTAACAGGAAATGTATACTTTAGCATTACATGCCACTTCTTTAATTAATAGACTATAGTCCATTCAAGCAGACATAAAGATGACAAAGAGCACATGCACTCTAGGGGTACGTTTGGTTTACCACCAACACCAGCCTTACCAAAAAATCGGCTCGCCAACGGGATTTGGCTGCCGTTTGGACAAGCACCAAAAAATTGGCCCGCGCAGCCCGCGTGGAATGCCTGCGTGTTATTCTCGCCAATTTGTGGGTGCGCAAGGGCATGGAAAACGCTCGCCAAATAATTGGCAGCATGCCCTTGCCCGCTCTTTATGTGGGTCCCGCTCCGTTTTTGGTTTTATACCATGGTCCCGTCCAGTGTTTGTTAGTAAAAGACATCAGTACGGCAGATTAATCGCATGGGTAGCTACGTGATGACCGAGCAGTTGTTTGAGATCATGGATGGATTTTTACATTCACGTGTTGTTTGGATGGATCAATCCCGTGTAAGCAGCTGCCCAACATAGTTTTATTACTATACTGGTTTTTTCTTCTGTGCGGGTAGGGGCTAATGGTCACAAAACCACTACTAATTATCTTGGTTCGGTCGTGATTCTCTATACTCTTGAATGTTTATTTTTGGCATATTATAGTTAATTGATTTCTATAGTACAGAAAAACTTATTTTTTTAATGTGTCTCTTTCTTTGTTGGCTCCAGGTACAGCCAAATTAAAATCAAATCAAACACTAATCAATCCAGCTACTCCTACAAAGCATTTGGTAACTCAGCTAGTGGCAAACCAAATGAAGTCTCAGCAATTTTATCAAAATTTTGGCTACAATCCAAACAATGTTAACTTACCAAAATTTTGGTCATGCCCTCACACAGGTCATGCCAATTTTTTGGCTGGGCTAGCTGGGGCACAAACCAAACACACCCTAAATCTAAAGATGGTGCACATGCAAGAAAATAAAATAAAATAGGCCTGCTATAGCACCATAAAAAAATGCACGCTTGGCGTATTCTAGCAGACAACTCTATCACAGAGCATTCAGCAATACTTCCATACAAATACTCTTACAAGCTACTGCACGAGTTCCAAATCAGATTCTTTGCTTGGATAAAAGAAACAAGTGAAAACAAGTTATGTTTGTCATTACATGCGAGCATGAAGATTGAATAATTTAATAGTGATATTGTCGTGTGGTTTATATGTTTTGGCGTCATTTTATATCTATAATGTAAGCATATTGGCTTTTTGCAATTCGAATGCTTCACTTTAAGATTGATTCTTTGATTTGAAGACTTCTTGAAATATAGCAGAGCCTGCTGTGCCCAGTGTGTTGTAGCAACATCATCTGCTATAAGAAAACACTTGGTTACTCAATACACTTCTTTATACTACACACTATTCAAATATTGTGCGAGACATTAACTGGTAGGAAATAATTCCTATGGACCCGTTGAACTTGGTTGTAGCCTCAGGAACTGAATCAATTTGGAAAGTTTGGCAAGATATATCCATATCGGATGTGATAAATTCATAATGGAACTGAGATAGACTTCCACCACCGGGTTTCTAAGAAAAAAGAAAAGCGTTGAGGCACAACACACAGTCTACTCATTGGGCATCTTAGGTGCTATGGTGGCCTAATTACGCATGGCTCATGAGAGCATCCCTTACTCATACACTGATGATGATTTGATAAGGAATGCTCATTGAAGCATCATACATAATTGTAACAATGGAAGATTTAATTCAGCAATTGATACAGCAAAATAATTGTCATTACCATATGGAGGTTCCTCTTAAGACCAATTCCTTTTTGGAACAACTTTGCCACTTGATAAATAGCTTTTGGTTGCCCAGCATTTACTGCACGAAGAAAATAATTGCATGCTGTCATCACATCCCTCTTTACACCAATACCCTTTAGATATAGAACACCAAGGTTATAATAACCCCCATGCTCTTTATGGTCAGCTGCAATTTCAAAATATTCCTTTGCCTACAAAAAGGTAAGTAAAAGAATGTAAGTTCCTCAAGCTTATAGTACATTGATTATTGCAATACAGAACTGTGTATTGTTCAAACCAGCAAGATAGTGAAATGTCCAATTTTGTAACTTGTGTTTGTTAACAGCCAAATGGATTATATAAGTAAATTGAAATTTTCATAGGTCTTAGCATTTATTAACAACTAATAGTGCAGAACTGCGGAACATTGTAAGTTTGTCACTTGAATTCTTCTCCATCAGCAACTCGAAATATCTAATCTTCATAGTTAATAACATCCTAGCGAACATGGGTATACTTGTTACTATCACTACGTTCAAAAAAATTGCAGTCATCATATCCATCCATTTGAAAAATTGATGTGAATGTGATACTAAACCATTGTCCTAACTTACTTAAAGATGCTCCTTGTTAGGCTTGTTAACACATCAGCAATACCAGGATAGGGATTGTTTTAATGATTATTACTGTTGTTATGGGTGCAACCTATCTCTATTGCATAGTCCAAGGGGCATATACACAAGACTTGGGGCACAAGGAAAGGAAACATAGCCTAATAGGACTCCTAGACCTAATACTAATACTCCTTAACACCCCATGCAATAGCATTGCATTTGAAGAAATGTAACACTAAAAAAAATGATATTCAATGTAAGGAACACCATCAAGAGTCAGAGAGCAGTGAGAGAGATGCATATCCGATGAAAATATCATTTATTTTTTACTACTCACATCACGAGAATCTAGCTTCAGCCAAAAGCCAAGACCATACGTCACGAGAACCTGGCTTCAACCAACAGCAAGACCACAACACAGCTGCGGCGCTGAAGCAGATCAGGACATAGCCTAATAGGACTCCTAGACCTAATACTAATACTCCTTAACAACTTTCTATGGCAGCTGTAAGTCGTGCATTGACAAAAAAAGTTGTATGCCTTGATCAAATGTGATCGCTTTGTTCCTCCACGGCAACAGGATCACTGGTGAACTTGTCCATCCAGACTACTGTAAAGTCAGACTTGAGTTCCTGTCTACTAAGATGTGTAGCAGTATAATTTACCAAAACAGCTATAGAAAATCTAGCTGGCAGGCAGTATCTCTACCCAATAACAAAGATAGCAGCAAGCATGGTGAAAATGTAGCCACAGAATATTTAGTTCACGCAAGTCTAGCAGCGGACACAGTGCACGGCAACAAGCTTATACTGTAGAGGAGTTATGACCTACTCAACTGCATTCCAAATTCTAACACATAATACTTACTTTTGTCAAGTTCTTCTCCACCCCATAGCCTTTCACGTAGAGATAACCCAGTCCATTGTAAGCTGAGTACTGTTCCTGCTGTGCTGCAAGTCTCAACCACCTGTATGCTAGGGTGTAGTTTCTTTCCACTCCAGCACCTCTAGCAAAGATCTCCCCCATAAGCTCCATAGCACGTGGCTCGTCTTTCTCCACAGCCTTAGAGAACCAATAATATGATTTGCCATAATCACGTCTGAGTCCTCGTAGTCCATAGTAGTACAGAAGCCCTAATTTATACATTGCGGCAGCATTGCCTCGTTGTGCCTGGTACTCCGTGATTTGAAAATCTTCATCATCCTCACCACGGGACTTCCTCAAGGCCTCCTTGTTTTCTTCAGTTCCACTGTGCAGCCGAACTGGTTCAATCACTGGTGGCTCCATCGAGATTAAGGAGCTTGTAAGAGCAGCTTCTGCAAGTTCGGCATATAGTGTGACAGCCTCTTCATACATCTGTAAAAGCAAATCGTTCAAGTCAACAAATATCCAATATTAGCAAAACTAATGTGTTCCAGCCGGTCCAAATCATTTGCATAGACCATATATATATATCGATTGAAAGTGCAGTGGCAAAACCAGAGTAAAGATAATTAAAAGATATAGTAATGCCATCATACCTAGATCAGATATCGAAGCACCAGATTTCAGACTAGACTATAGAACTGAAACAACGATAGTAAGGCATTCATGTGTTTCAATAAAGTTCTGAAATGACGCAAAGATTGCACAATAAAGACAAGCAAGCCAAAGCAATGGCATAAATCGGCAGGAAGCTACATGAGCTGAAATTAATGACATAATAAATATACATATGTGTGTGTGTCTATATATATATGTGTGTGTGTGTTTGAACAAGCAGAAAACACTATACCCTTTTCCTTTATTTCATGCAACAAAACACAACGGTTGTTACCCCACTGTTGAGATATGCGATATGCCACACGAAAGACAGCAGCTTTTGATAGTAGGAACATTGGCACGATATATACCTCTAACCGACAAACTTGAACACCAACAACAAAACAAACCTTGACATTCTTACTTAGATCATATAAAAGAAAAACATTGGCAGATGTACGAGTCTAGTATGTACAAGGGCATTGGTATGTGAGCCTTAATTGCATGGCAGAGGACTTTCGGAGCATTTTAAAAACTAAATACAACTGAACTTCATCGGCCTGATTTGTGTTGTTTTGATCAGACTGCTAGTTATTCACAGGAATACATACATTGGTCCTAATAAACATGGCCCTATTACTACAGCTCGGAAGATGATAAAGACAGAAGGCCAGTTAAACATAACATCACAAGCCCTTGAACAAATTTGCTGCAACATTGGAGGTAAAAATCGAAATCAAAGTTATAAGTTACATGTACTAACTAACAATACAATAGGGTACCACTTATAAATTTAACAAAACCAAGCCAACGACTAAAAACGTTCTAAAACACTGAGTAAAAGAACCTATGGAGACAAAAATTCACATATGTCTATGTTAATCATGTGAGGCTTATCCCTTCAACGCAAGCTAGATAGCTAACCCCTATACAAAATCCCCCAATCGCAGAATCCCCATTAGAATTAGTTAATTGCACGAGCAAGCAAACAATCGAACCGAATCACCTCACCTCCTGGCGAAAATAGGCGTAGGCGAGCGCCATCTTAGACTGGAGGTCACCTGCGTCGGCGGCGAATTTGTGCAGCAGGAACGCGCGCGAGCGGGAGACCGGGCGCGCCATTCCAGCTCCGGAGAGAAACGCCAGCGCTGACTGTGCGCCGGGGTGTCCCCCAGTGGCTGCAGCGTCGATCTGCGCGGACGCAGTGGAGAAAGCGGCTTCGTCCCCCGAGGATGCCGCTGAGATCATGGCGCGGACGCCCGCGACGAAGAGCGCATCGGACGGTGGGTCCTGCTGATCGCCCGACGGGGAGGGGGTGGTGGGGTCAAGGAGGGGGATCCAGGAGGACGGGGAGAGGAGGGGGTCGGTGGCGGGGGAGTCGTCCGCGAAGTCATCCCAGTCCTCGCTGTCCCCGTCGGCGGATGGCAGCGAGGGGTGCGCGCCAGAGGGGTCCTTGAGGAAGTCTTCGCCGGAGAGGACCAGCACGAAGGGGCGTACGGCCGCGGCGCGGGGGAGGAGAGCGGAGACGGTGAGGACGGCGAGTAGGAGGAGACGGCGGTGGAGCGCGGCGGCCATCGGAGGAGAACCAGACGAGATCCCTGTGCTGCAGTGAGTTTGGAATTTAGGGGGTGCTAACCAATAAACACTGACAGGTGGGGTCAAGTTTGAGGTGGCCAACGACGGCGCGTCACGTTTTTGCGGTGACGTGGATATCGAGGCCACGGTGTCGACGTGTACTGCGCAACGTGATTGGCTGGGGCTTTCGATTATCGCAAGATTTCCTATTTGAGTTTTGATTTCGAAATATTATTTTTTAAATACATATAAACCTCGTTTCTCCTAATGTCTGAGTTGATGAATAGTCTCCATGATTTACTTTCGTCTGGTAATTTTCGTCCGGTTTATTTCATCTCACCTCTCACGTTAATTTTTTTCTTCGCACGTAAAAACGAATCACGTCTGATACTCCTTTCATTTATTCGTGCCGTGTCGATTCAATTCAATCATGTAAATATTTGATAATTAAGAATTCAAAAATAATAGTTTATCAAAAAGAAATTCAGAAATAATACCATACAAACAGATCACCTCCCTATTTCTCACACCAATCCATCAATGGTCACGTCCAACCTTCCATCACCGAGTGATCCCTCACCTTCGTTCCCCCTAATAAAAGGAAACACAATCAAGCATTGAGAAAAAAATCAGGCGCAAGAATCAGGTGCGAGACATGCTTTCTCTCATAGATTGTCTGAACGAAGGCGAGGTGGGGCGCCGGTCACCTTCCCCATCGACGCGTGCGGCCGCCGCCTGACGCTCTACCAGCAGTTGTCGTCCTTCACGGACACGTCGGGGGTCACGGGCGCCGTGGTGTGAGACAGCGGCGTCGTGCTCGCCAAGTTCCTCAAACACGCGGCCGACAGCGGCCTGCTATTGGTGTGCGGCGCGCGCGGTGGACCTCGGCGTTGGGTGCGGGCTCGTGGCCGTCGTGGCGGCGCTGCTCGGAGCGCGCGTCGTGGCCACCGACCTGCCCGACCGCGTCCGGCTGCTCCGGAAGAACCTCGAGGAGAACGTCGAGGTGGTGGGGATGTGGGGGCGGGTCGGCAACGGTGGCGGAGCTAGTGTGGGGCGACGAGTACGAGCTCGACCCCGAGCTGCTGGACCCACCGCTGGAGCTCGTGCTGGGGTCGAACGTGGTGTACAGCGAGGAGGTCGTCGGTGACCTGCTAGCCACGCTCACTCGGCTGGTGGGGCCGGGCACCAGCGTGCTGCTCGCCGGCGAGCTCCGCAACGGTGAGCGATCCAACCCCGTCCAATCCGATGTTGAATGCCTTGCTGCTGATTGCTGAAGTAATGATGAAGTGTGAATGAAGGACCATACATGGTGGTGCCATGGTGGAGTGCTTCTTGGAGGCGGCCATGGGGGAGTTCGAGATCGAGTGCGTGGAGCAGGCGCAGTGGCACCCCGACTTCCGCACCAACCACGTTGTCATCTTCATCCTCCTCAAGATTCAAGAAGACACCGCCGCCGCTCCCTGTCTCACTGCCATAGCTGCTCTGCAGAAGTAAGTCGGTCAGTACAAGCATGAAGGGTTGGTCCGATGCAGACTTATTGTTGTCTATACCTACTAATAAAAGAAATAGGTATTTTTAGTCCGTCAACCTGATGTTTCTGACACTAAACCTGTAGTACATATCAAATGTTTTTTTTAAATACTCATATCTTTTAAACCGTAACTCCAAATTTAACATATTATATATGAAATTTGATGAGAAAAATATGTAGAATCTAAATATGATGTTATTTTACCTGTTAACAGTTTAAAAAATATTATCTAGGCTACAATGTTAACAACAATGCATTATCCGTCTTTTTTTCATACCGGTACCGGTTCATATTCAGATTTGTTAACTCCAAATTCTTTTTTTCATACGGTTACTGATTCAGGATTGGACATCAAATTGAAGATAAATTTGTTAGAGACAATAAATAAGGACATGCATGACAAGAAATAAAAGGACCAAACAAAGATAGGATGTCCGCTATAAAATAAATAAAAGAGAAAATGCAGAGATCCGATAAAGATGAGATGTTGCGCTATTATCCTATATATAAGAAGAAGAAAAAAGAGGGCATGCATGAAAAAAGTAAAAAGGAGGCATGCATGACATAAAATAAAATAAAAGATAAGTTTGATAAAAATAAATAGTGATCAAATAGGAACCAATACCTATGACATGTATGGCAAGAAATAGTAATGAAATAGAGGCGCAAGTACCTACGTCAACATGAGACCGTAAAAAAATGTTCTTTTCCAGACAAAAAAAATCTCCTTTTATGATAAAAAATCCTGTATCTTTTTAACAACTTTTTTAACTCTTCATGTATTTAAGAAATAGCTACAAATTCTCAGATTATAAAATATTTTTTGTAAATTAAGAGTGTGTGATATTTTTTCTCCCGTTGCAACGCACAGACTTTTTTGCTGGTAACAATTAACATTATTATTATACCGAAACCGGTGCACACATTGGCTGTAGCTCTCAGTGGTAGACATCAATCATCTATGATTCTCAAGCTATATGTCTCATGGTGTACGTGATGCCTTCAGTCCACATAATATGTTTCACTGACATTTTGCTTTTTTGAGGGCTCTGTGATTCTCCAGCTACTTAATTTATGTACCTACTTAATTTGGTTATCCAATGGCAACAACAAGAAAAAAGCGGATGCCTCATCTCACTTCTGCCGTCCTGCCCTACCACTCGAAGAGTCGCCACCATGTAGCCTCGTGCCCTACCCCATCTCGGATTCCTCCCTCTCCTCCCTCTTTGTCTCTTGTGCACGCTCATGCATGGGATGGGCTACTTGGCCGTTCCCCGCAGGCTGCCACCATCCTCCTTGGCATCGTGCCGTCAACACCTTCGCTAGGTATCAAGGGTTCCAAGATCCCGGTCTGATCTGACGTTGTCCGGTTAAGAGTCGTGGTCGCCTACATCAGGCACCTCTGTGGCCATGGCCGCGCAGATCGTGTAGACCGCCATCGATGGTGGCCTCTCTATCACTATGGCGCACTGATTCCCCATGTATCTGCCGCATCTGAGGACCTCCTCTAGCAAGGACACAGGAGTCGGACTCATTGTTGAGGATGCACGGCCGCTGCCATGAGGTTAGAGCCGCCTTATCCGGTAAGGAGGTGGGCGACGTCGCCTCCATTCGTCACGAACCGACATGGATGCCGCTTCTGCTGTGTTGGCATGCTCCTCCTAGATAAAAAACAGACATCAGCTCTACTGAGGTCAGGCTTTGTAAATTCTAATAAATTTTTCTCAATTAGACCGACTTATTAGATTGTCCAACGGACATAGCATGGAGTACTGAAGTACATCCGGTTTGTGGGTGACCAAGGTTTATATCTGTCGGATTTCTATAACCGCTTACATGCAGACCTTGCGCTATATTTTACACCAGGCACACAAGCTAGAAGTGGATGAGAATTTCTGCACGATCCTTGAATTCCTTGAGATTGCACTAACGTAATCTCCATGATAATGAGGGAGAGAACATCGTTTAATTAATAGTAACAAGACATAATAGTAACAAGACATGATCATCAATTGTGTAAAATAGCAGGTGTAAGATATATATGCACCACTTTGCTAGATCCAATAAATCTATTGATTACTCATGCTGCTTCAATTGGGTTGTTACGAAAACATGAAAAGTACTTTAAAATGATTCTAAGTCGTATGACACCTAATAAATATATTGATTAGTCATGCTGCTTCAGTTGGGCTGTTGTCGACGTTGACATTGAAAATTCTACTACCGTGGTTCGTACCCAAGTCTACATTAGATGATCAGATTACTAACTATTGTAGGTGATGCTCTTTCTTCCCAGTTTTCACTTTTCATTAGGGCCTTATATAAGGTTGATTGACCGGCAGTATGCTTGCTCTGGTCCAGAGAAAGAGGGTGAGCAGAGAATGATGATCGATTGCTGCTACTGCACTGTATATCTTGTGAATTGGCAAGTAGTACAGAGTACAGACTGTATAATCTTTGCCTCAGAATAAAAGATTGTACAACCGAAACAGTTTGTCATATATAAATTATGCTCTTTCGTGCTAAATTTTATTGCTGCTATTTGCAGATGAAGTGGATACTACCAGTGTGTTCCTGTACAATACTGTGGGCATACGATCAAGAAGAATGTCTCGGTGCGGTAACGATAGTGCGGGCATTTTTGTTGCTTACCACTAATCGTTGGGCTTCTCTATTAGCAAGAAGTCAATTTGTTAGTGGAGACATAGCTGCAAGGATGCGGTATTTCAACTTTGAGATTATTTAAGCTTTTGGATTTCAGATTATAGTTGCCGTCAGCAAACATGTATGCTCTTGTACTATTGTCTGTCAATTATCTTTAATCTGTAGAACTTTGTAATTAAATTTGTTTGATATTGTGATTTGGACCATTGGATTTAGGGAGAACTGTAGCGACCAGACCTCAAACAGTCTGATCTCTCTGCATCAGTGTCATCCCTGGATCAGTAATGCTGACACGCACAGTATTTGAAGGATGTATAACAGAGTGGCAATCACACACTTATTATATTGAATGTCTCAAAAGAGAGCTTATTACAATAAATATGGCTTAAGGCCATCTAATAACGATAACAGCGGAAGGCTTGGAAGATAAGTGAGTCCATCAACTCCAACGGCATCACTGAGTATAGAACCATGATCTTAAGGCATCTTACTCGTCGTCTGAAAAGTTTGCAACATGAGCGTTGCAGCCCGAAAACGGGTCAGCACATGAAATATGCTGGCAATGTAACACATAGAGAGTAATGAAAGGAAATAAGCTATACTACATGCATAATATGGCTGGTGGAAAGCTTTATGGTTAAAGTTTTGCATAAAGCCAATTTTTCCCTACTACAAAGGAATAAATTTTATTTAACTATCATGATGGTTGTTGAACATTGAGAATGGTTGACAGCATTCTCAATCCCAATTAAAAATCATCATTAAAACCCAACAATATTAATTAAAGTAACATGATGAGATTCACATGATAATCCAAGTACTAGATACTCAAAACATCCATAACCGGGGACACGGCTAATCATGATTAGTTTATACACTCTGCAGAGGTTTGTGCACTTTTCCCCACAAGACTCGATCTCCTCCGTTGGTTTTCTCGCACTGCATGGTGTTTGAGAAACGGATGACCGAGACATAGTCTTTCAGAAGCGCTAGCACCTTACGATTGGTAGACCTGTACACCTACTTTCTCCTACATCTGCTAGTCTACCACTGTAAGAGTTCGCACGACTTAATCAACTATGCTAGAGCCCATAATAGCATGTGGCTGCACACGGAAGTTTCTAGCATGAATAATCTTATGATCCCTTTGAGCCTGGGTGGCAGTCCAAAAACAAACAGGCAATCCTAGAATACCCAAGTGCCTCAATCCACCCAGATGTGTATTACAATTGCCACCTTAAATAAACCATTAATTAACAATCTCACATCTGTCATGGATTCACTTACCCAATCCACGTCTACTAGCATAGCATGGCAATATAAGCAAACGTAGAAGTAACTCCCAAGGGTTTGAAAATAAAATAGGTAATAGGCACTACCTCATCTACTTCCCAAAACCCACATATTAATCAGATTCTAATCATGCAGTTGTTTGAGGATTGATCTAATGCATAAAACTGGATAGTAAAGAGGTATGATCAAAGTGTTACTTGCCTTGCTGATGATCCGTGAAACCTAGGGATTCGAAGTAGCAAGCGGCGCAATCCGGATACTCTATCACAAACAAACAAACAAAACAAGCATACAATAAGTACTCATCTAATGCACAGGTAAAACTCAAATAAGAGATCTAACCAGAAAGTTTAACTTAATAACTCCGGTTGGCAAAAGAAATCAAATCGAACGAAGCAACGAAAATCAAACTACGAAAGAAACAAGCTTCATTTACTAATCTGGACCTAAGTCAAATTTTACAGAAGCAAAAACTTGTTTGAGTTGATTAAACGGAAAGAGGGTTTCGAGACGAAACTCTAGGCACTTGAATCGCCTAATTCCGATAAATGAGCGAAAAGATAAACTAAAACAAAAATCGGATCAGAAATCACGATCAGAAATAATCGCGGAATAATCCGATAAAAGAAAACTGACGAACAGATTAACAAACGGGCGTTCGTTAACTGAAACTAAATGGCGAAAAACGTTTGTTAAAATGAACAAATGGGCGAATGCTCGCTAAATAAAATAAACCCTAAAAAACCAATCTAAAAGAAAAAACGAATCTAGGGTTTTTAAAAAAAAACGAAGTGGTTTTCTTAAAAAAAAAGGTCCGGCGGCGGCGACTCGGGCGATACCTCCGGCGAGGCGGGGCGGCTCCGGTGGGGCGGCAAGGGGCGGCGGGGCTCCGGCGGCTCGGTGGGGCG
>NC_041387.1:471284797-471297985 GCF_002162155.2 Triticum dicoccoides
GGCGGGGCTGGCGGCTGCGGCGGCGGTGTTCGGCGGCGGCGGCTTGGGGCTCCAAGGGGGGCTCCGGGCTCGATATTTAAAGGAGGAAGGGGGGTGCGGCGGCTTGGGGGAGGGGGCAAGCAGCGACGGCGGGAGGCGGAGTCCGGCTCGGACTCTGCGGCGCCGCGGCACAGGCAAGGTGTAACGCCCTCGATGCGGCTATAGCTCCCACGTGTCGTGGCACGACTTAGAGACATAACCGCATTGAAAGCAATGTCGCAAGTTAGGCAATCATTACAACATCCCATGTAATACATAATAAAAGGGGGAGATAACATAGTTGGCTTACACTCGCCACGTCACATCAGAGTACATAAATAACATCCATCAAACAAACACTCATGGCCCGACTACGTCGCCAAAATAGAAAAGAACCCAACGTGCGACAAGGCCCTGAATCGATCCCCAACTAGGCACCACTACTGATCATCGGGAAAGGAAACATAATAACGCTGAGAGTCCTCGTCGAACTCCCACTTGAGCTCGTACTCGTCACCTGGAGCGAAATCACCTGGACCTGCATCTGGAGTTATAGTATCTGTGAGCCACAGGGACTCAGCAATCTCGCACCCTCGCGATCAAAACTATTTAAGCTCATAGGAATGGATAAGGCAAATATATGTGGAGCTGCAGCAAGCGACTAGCATATGTGGTGGCTAACTTATACGCAAAAGAGAGCGAGAAGAGAAGGCGAAGCACGAGCGAGAAGCTAAAGGAACATCCTGCGCAAGCATAACTCCAACACCGTGTCCACTTCCCAGACTCTGCCGAGAAGGGGCCATCACGGTAACACACACGGTTGATTCATTTTAATTAAGTTTAGTTCAAGTAATCTACAACCGGACATTAACAAATTCCCATCCGCCCATAACCGCGGGCACGGCTTTCGAAAGATCAATCCCTGCAGGGGGGTCCCAACTTATCCCATAACAAGCTCTCACGGTCAACGAAGGAATAGACCTCCACCCAAGACACACCGATCAGACTCGGTATCCCGGTACAACAAGATGATTCGACAGGTCAAAACAAGTCCAGCAACACCGCCCGAATGTGCCGACAAATCCCGATAGGAGCTGCACATATCTCTTTCTCAGGGCACGCTCGGATAGGTCAAGCTACGAGTAAAACCAACCCTCAAGTTTCCCCGAGGTGGCCCCGCAGGCTGCCTGGTTTGGACCAACACTCAGAGGAGCACTGGCCCGGGGGGGGGGGGTTAAAATAAGATGACCCTCGGGCTCCGGAAACCCAAGGGAAAAGAGGCTAGGTGGCAAATGGTAAAACCAATGTTGGGCATTGCTGGAAAAGCTTTAATCAAGGCGAACTATCAAGGGGTTCCCATTATAGCCCAACCGTGTAAGGGACGCAACAATCCGGGAACATAACACCGATATGACGGAAACTAGGGCGGCAAGAGTGGAACAAAACACTAGGCGAGAGGCCGAGCCTTCCACCCTTTACCAAGTATATAGATGCATTAAGATAACATAGCAATATAATGATATCCCAACAAGTAAAATAAATGTTCCAACAAGGAACGGCTCCAATCTTCACCTGCAGCTAACAACGCTATAAGAAGGGCTGAGCAAAGCGATAACATAGCCAATCAACGGTTTGCTAGGACAATGGTGGGTTAGAGGTTCAATCATGCAATTGGGAGGCTGACAAGCAAATGGTAGGCATCGTAGCAGTGGCAAAGCAAAAGAGCGAGCAAACTAGCATAGCAAAGATAGTAGTGATTTCGAGGGTATGATCATCTTGCCTGCACAGTTGTCAGAGTTGACTGGATCCTCACAAGCAAACTCAACGGGCTCCTCGGTAGCGAACTCGTCTCCCGGCTCTACCCAACAAGACAAACAAGCAACAAGGATACAATCAACCACGGGCAAGACCAAGCAATATGATGAAATGACGATATGCTATGCGGGATGCGATGCGGGATGCAAAATGCAAGATATGACAGGAAATGCATGAACCTGGCATCAACTTGGAAAACCAAGTGTGCCACTGGATAGAGGGGAAGAAATCACCTGAAAACAATATAAATATCATAGGAATCGGAGCTATGGTTTGGAAATGGCGAGCGTTTTACGAAACGAACCGATCTGCGATATACAGCAAGTAGGCTCCTAAATGCAACGAAATGAACATGCTACAGCCACCCAACATGAAAACGAAATACATGGCAGTGATGTACACAAGATGGTTAACAAAACACTAGCACTGAGCCATAGGCAAATTCATCCATTAAGAGGTTCAAACAAGCATGGCTAAAACACAAATGCAAAACAGATTCCAGACTTAGTGAAATTAACACTAGTCTGAAATTTCAGATCACGATGCTCTCTTCGGAGCAGCAAAACAACATGATAGAAAACCTGAACATGACAAGTAAGAACATGGCATGGAGCTACTCGACAAGCTTAACAAAACACCCAAAGTGACCTGGGGCCAAAAGGGTTCACAAAATACTCTACCGAGCTCACGAACATAGCTCGAACACAATCAGTTTTCAGACTTAGTGAAAACTGAGACACGCTGAAATATAACTCACGAAGGCATGTAAACGAGCTCGATGCACTCACTACGGTGCAAGTCATGACAAGGAAAGCCTATAACCATCAAGAAGGCACAATGTGCTAGCTACACATGGCAAGAACGAAGGCATAGCATGCATGGAACACTAACGGTAGCATTGGCCAAATCGCAAACAAGTTCACGATCTGCCCAGATTAACAACGAAGCAAAAGTTGAGCTCGATTGAGTCAACCCAGAGCACTCCACATATGCAAACAAAGACATGGATGGATAGAGCATAACATAAATATCAAAATTCCCTTACTAATCATCCTCAAAAGAGGCACGGATCACTAGGAAACAAGCTGGACATATAGCATCATGAACTAAAATATCCCAGACTTAGTGAAAATCACTAAGTCTCTGAAATCAGCAATCTCAAGTACCTCTCTTCGCAAGCTTGCACAAGACAACACACACATCCTAAAAATGCATGGGTGACACCTTTGGAAAGAAGACAAAATGCTTAACAATTCATCCCAAAGGGGCACAGGCATATCATGCACGAATTAAGCATGGCCAAAATGACAAAAGTGCATGATGAACTAAGGGATCTGCAATTTAACTCACGAAGCCTCCTTCTAACAGCATTTTGGGTATCAATATGACCTCAAATGCAAATGATGCAATGGAATGAAATGATGTACATATCGAGTCGAAGATTTTGATATATCATACGCCCAAAACGGAGCTACGGTTGCGAAGATACAAGCAGTCAAAGATAGCACGAAAATTAGGGTTTCGGGGGAGAGAGGTCAACCCAGATCTAGATCCAGCCGCACTGTAGCAGTGGCAGGACTCCCGAGGTTCACCGGCCCGACTTGGAGCCCGCCGGCGTCGGACTTGGCGCGGAGGAGGGGCTCGCCGGCCGGGAGGGAGAGGGCGGCGGGGCCGGTGAGTCGCCGGCGGGGAGGCGCGGACGGCGGCGGGGTCGGCCGGCGTCGGGGATGCCGCGGAACGGCGCGGCGGGGCGCTGCCGGACCGGGGAGGCGAGCGGCGGCGGGGAGGCGGCCCGCGGCGGTGCCGGTCACCGGCGTCGGGGAAGGAGGCGGCGCAGGCATCGGGGTTGGGCGCGGGGAGCGGCGGCGCGGAGACGGGCCGCGGGGGCCGGCCTCGGGCTCCCGGGCCTCGGCGGCGGCGATGTGGGCCTCGCCCACGTGGCGGCGCGGGACTCGCTGCAGCGGCGGGGCGGACAACGTCCGGCGCGGGCGGACACGTCCGGCGGTGGCGGGGTTGATCTGTTTTTTTTAGCTAGGGTTTGAGACGAGGGGATCGGGGATTTGGAGGAGGGGGTCTATATATAGGCATAGAGGGAGCTAGGAGAGTCCAAATGAGGTGCGGTTTTCGCCCACACGATCGTGATCGAACGACCGAGACGATGGAGCAGAGTTTGGTGGGTTTTGGGCCAAATTGGAGGGGTGTTGGGCTGCAACACACACAAGGCCTTTTCGGTCCCTCGGTTAACCGTTGGAGTATCAAACGAAGTCCAAATGATACGAAACTTGACAGGCGGTCTACCGGTAGTAAGCCAAGGCCGCATGGCAAGTCTCGGTACAATCCGGAAATGTTTAATCCCCACACACGAAAGAAAGCTAGAAAAGGCCACCGGAGGAGAACGAAGCGCCGGAATGCCAAACGGACAACGGGGAAAATGCTCGAATGCATGAGATGACCATGTATGCAAATGCAATGCACGTGATGGCATGATAAGAGATGCACGAAAAAGAAAAACAACACACGGAGACAAAGACCCGAACCCGAGAAATAAATATAACTTAGCGCCGGAGACGGCAAGAGTTGGATACAAATATGGAAAGTATATCTGGGGCGTTACAACACTCCACCACTACGAAAAGATCTCGTCCCGAGATCTAGGACTGAAAGAACTCCGGGTACTCAGAACGGAGGTGATCCTCGCGTTCCCAGGTAGCTTCACGGTCGGAATGGTGAGACCACTTGACTTTGAGGAATTTGATTGACTTGTTGCGAGTCTTGCGTTCAGTCTCTTCAAGAATAGCGACTGGGTGCTCACAATAAGAGAGATCTTCTTGGAGCTCAATGTCCTCGAAGTTCACGGTGCGTTCATGCGTCTTGAAGCACTTACGAAGCTGAGAGACATGGAACACATCATGAACATTTGCAAAGTTTGAAGGAAGCTCAAGTTGATAGGCGAGGTCGCCTCTCTTGCTGACAATCTTGAAAGGTCCCACGTATCTAGGGGCAAGCTTCCCTTTGATACCGAAGCGACGAGTACCTTTCATAGGAGAGACGCGGAGGTAAACGTGATCTCCGATCTCGAAAGCCAGATCACGGTGCTTACTATCATAGTAGCTCTTCTGGCGGGACTGGGCTGCTTTGAGGTTATCACGAATGACTTTGCACATTTCTTCTGCCTCTTTGATTAGATCATTGCCCAGCAGCTGACGTTCACCGGTTTCAGACCAGTTGAGAGGGGTACGGCACTTCCTGCCATACAAAATTTCAAAAGGGGCCTTGCCCGAACTTGCTTGAAAGCTGTTGTTGTATGAGAATTCAGCATAAGGAAGACAATCCTCCCACTTCATGCCGAAGGAGATCACACAAGCCCTGAGCATATCTTCAAGAATTTGGTTGACACGCTCGACTTGACCGCTTGTTTGAGGATGGAAAGCTGTGCTGAAGCGGATGTTGGTGCCCATGGCCTTCTGAAAAGAATCCCAAAACTTGGAGGTAAAGATGCTGCCACGGTCTGAAGATATCACTTGAGGAATACCGTGCAGAGAGACAATGCGAGAGGTATAGAGTTCCGCCAATTGAGCTGCAGTGATCGACTCTTTGATAGGCAGAAAGTGAGCCACTTTGGTGAGCTTGTCGATGACAACGAAGATAGCATCATTGCCACGCTTGGACTTTGGAAACCCAGTCACGAAGTCCATTTCAATGTGGTCAAACTTCCATTCTGGAATGGCAAGAGGTTGGAGGAGACCTGCTGGCCTTTGGTGTTCTGCCTTCACTCTTCTGCAGACATCACACTCGTTCACGAATTGAGCGATCTCGCGCTTCATTCGAGTCCACCAATAAGCTTGCTTGAGATCCTGATACATCTTCGTACTACCAGGGTGGATGGAGAGGAGAGAGTTGTGAGCCTCGTTCATGATCACCTTACGAAGTTCACCTTTGGGCACAACAATTCGATCCTCGAAGAAGAGAGTGTCCTTGTCATCAAGTCGGTAGCACTTGTACTTGGACTGACTCTTTGCAATACCAATCTTCACCTTCTTCACCATATCATCAAGAAGCTGGGCTTGGCGAATCTGGTCTCCCAAGGTAGGAGAAACTCGAAGGTTGGCGAGGAAACCTTGAGGAACAATTTGCATATTAAGTTTGCGGAAAGCTTCACAAAGCTCGGGTTGATAAGGCTTGAGAATCAGACTGTTGCAATATGCTTTTCTGCTCAAAGCGTCAGCAATCACATTGGCCTTGCCTGGAGTATACTCGATACTCGGATTGTACTCTTGAATCATCTCGACCCATCGAGTCTGCCTGAGGTTGAGATTAGGCTGAGTGAAGATGTACTTGAGACTCTTGTGATCAGTGAAAATATCCACTTTCCTTCCCAATAGAAGATGTCTCCAAGTCAAAAGAGCATGCACCACTCCCGCCAACTCGAGATCATGAGTGGGGTAGTTCTTCTCATTAGGTTTCAACTGGCGAGAGGTATAAGCAACAACTTTCTTCTCTTGCATCAGTACAGCACCGAGACCTTGGAGAGAGGCATCACAAAAGACCTCGTACGGCTTGGTTTCATCAGGCGGAGTCAGAACTGGAGCAGTGATCAATTTCTCTTTCAAAGTGTTGAAAGCAATATCACACTCCGGAGACCAAACGTACTTGACGTGCTTCTGAAGAAGATTTGAGAGAGGCTTGGCGATCTTAGAAAAGTTTTCAACGAATCTTCTGCAATAGCTTGCGAGACCGAGGAAACTGCGGAGTTGCTTTACGTTCTGAGGAGGTTCCCAATTCACAATTGCAGACACCTTCTCAGGATTCACGGAAATGCCCTTGGCAGAGATGATATGACCAAGATAAAGAACCTCATCGAGCCAAAATTCACACTTGGAGAACTTGGCGTAGAACTGATGTTCTCTGAGCTTGTCAAGAACCAAACGCAAGTGCTTGGCATGATCTTCCTTGTTCTTGGAGAAAACCAGAATGTCGTCGAGATAGACCAAAACAAATTCATTGGTGTAGGGGCTGAAGATGAAGTTCATCATGCGAGAGAACGTCGGAGGAGCGTTGGCGAGGCCAAAAGACATGACGGTGTATTCATATGAACCAAAGCTTGTTCTGAACGCCGTCTTGGGAATATCTTGCTCACGAATACGAATCTGATGATAACCCATACGGAGATCAAGCTTGGAGAATACTTGAGCACCTTTGAGTTGTTCGAACAGCTCATTGATGTTGGGAAGTGGGTATTTGTTCTTGATGGTCTTCTTGTTCACTGGACGGTAATCAACACAAAGTCGACTCGATCCATCCTTCTTCTTCATAAAAAGAACACCACAACCCCACGGAGAAGTACTAGGCCGGATGAGACCCAATCTTTCTTGCTCATCGAGTTGTTTCTTCAACTCCTTCAACTCTTCGGGGCCGAGCTTGTAAGGACGTTTGCACACAGGTTCCGTGCCAGGCTCAAGTTCAATAACGAATTCAACTGGCCGGTGCGGAGGCATTCCTGGGAGCTCTTCTGGAAAGACGTCTTGATACTCACAAACAACCGGAATCTGCGAAATAGCATCCAATTCACCCTTCTCATTGAGAGAAAACAACCGGATGGTATTATCCCGAGCGGCAAAGACAATGACATCCTCAGACGAATGAGTCAGTTGAATCTGTCTGGCTGCACAATCAAGCTGAGCTTTATGCTTAGAGAGCCAGTCCATCCCGAGAATAAGAGCGATATCCGAGTTACCAAGAACCATAGGAGAAGCAAGAAACTTGAAATCGCCCATCGTGATAGCGACATCTGGCACCTCCAGACTTGCACTCAAACGTTTGCCAGGAGAAACGATATCCATATGTTTACCCAAATGAGAAGAAACGAACTCATGCTTGGTAAAAAATGGCTTTGACATGAAACAATGCGATGCACCCGTGTCAAAAAGAACTTTTGCAGGAATATCATTAATAGGAAGGTTACCCATAATGACATCTGAAGAATCCTCAGCCTGAGCTGCATTCAGCATATTGACCTTGGCGTGCTTGGGATTGTGCTTGACCACAGCTGTACTTGCCGATCTGACAGGAGGAGGAGGAGGAAGATGCCTCTGGTTGGTACACTTGTTGGCATAGTAACCCTTCTGTTGGCACTTGTTGCACGTGACCTCTGAAAGCGGACGGTGATAAGGAGCACTCGGTCTTGGCGCTTGAGACGAAGACTTGTTCTGAAAGCCTGGGTTGGGTGGGTGGGAGAAACCACTGCCACCTTTGCTCTTCTGCTGATACGGCTGACGGAACGGAGGAGGAGGAAGCCAATACTTCTGCTGCTTGACCACTTGAGTAGAGGAAGACGGAGTAACATCTCTGGCACGCTTCCTGGAAGCATCACACCTCATCTGAGCAGCCTCTTGCTTTAGTGCCATGTTGTAGAACTCATCGTATCTCAACGGCTCAAAGAGGACAAGAGCGAGCTGAATTTCCTCACGAAGACCACCCCTGAACTGATAGATCATGCTCTTCTCATCAGGAACATCCTGCTTGGCAAAACGGGCGAGCTTCTGGAACAACTTGTTGTAGTCGTAGACAGACAAAGAGCCTTGCTTCAGATTGCGGAATTCCTGACGCTTACTCTCAACCACACTTTGAGGAATGTGATGAGCGCGGAAATCTTGACGAAAATCATTCCAAGTGATCAAACGTCCACCTCTGGAATCCTTGTACTGCTGGAACCACTCTGCAGCCTGATCTTTGAGCTGGAAAGAAGCAAACTTGACGAAATCTTCAAGCCTGACGTTGCTGCATTCAAAATGCTTGCCCAGATCCACTAGCCAATCGTCAGCATCGGTAGCCTCAACACAACCGCTGAACGTCTTTGGACCATTAGCAAGGAACTGGTTCAGTGTAGCAAAGTGGTGCTGATTGTTGCCTTGATTCCCTTGACTGCCTTGATTCCGCTCTTGGAGGATTTGCATGATCAACTGTGTATTTGCATTAGTAGCGTCCATCACAGCTTGCCATGCTTCCGGAGGAGGCGGAGGTGGAGGCGGATCAGGATTCGGAGTCGTGCGCGTTGGAGGAGCCATCCTGAACAGGTTGACCACCATTAGCACATTGATAGACAACAATATAGAAGCTGAATCCAACGGAATGAAAATTGCAACATATAGTCTTCACATCCGAACAAAATGAACGAATGCATTCCTCTTCAAATGGTCACATATCCATAAATTGAGAAGCCACGTAGAATTAAGGTAGAGAAACAATTCAACAAGGTACGGATCAAGAACGAATAATCGGTAAGAAATCCCAATCTCAAACCAATATCCGTGGAAGAAGAACTAGAGCTACTAGAATTCCCACCTATGAAATTCCCGAACCTTTCCGGTTATGCAATCAGGTGTTGGGGATACAGGGGAAGCATAATATCTCACCCAAACTAGCAAATCCTACATCCAGCTGTATCCATCCTTCAACACATAACCAAGAAAACTTCGGAAACCATCTACCTCAACCTTCGAAAAGCATCCGTTATACAAGTTATGGCGATACTCCCGAACTCCCGCCCCAGTACTGGGTGGCGTCGAGGTTATCTCACCAACGAACTGCATAAAGAGATTTTCGATGTCGGCGAACATATCTCAAGTATACCAGAATTGCAACGATAAAATTATGATGACAAAACCTCAGAGCTCAACTCCCCGGGACACTTCCACTAAACCCCTGACAGGAGGCACCAAGACAGTATTCTCATCATAAGCCATCGGAACAAATCCAAGATACTCACGTGATCCTAAATTTTTTTTAGTGAAATTTGAGAAGAGAAGAGTCAAAACTCTACGCCAGGATGCCTTACCAGAGCGATGAGGAGGCTGGGAAGTAAAAAGAATTCCTAAGCTCTCCGATATATAATTCCTAAGGACTCAAAACATTTTTCTAGACACAACTCGGCTGCTAAAAACGATCAAGCAATGGGGGCTCCTAAGGTCGGGGAAGGCTCTGATTACCAACTTGTAACGCCCTCGATGCGGCTATAGCTCCCACGTGTCGTGGCACGACTTAGAGAGATAACCGCATTGAAAGCAATGTCGCAAGTCAGGTAATCATTACAACATCCCATGTAATACATAATAAAAGGGGGAGATAACATAGTTGGCTTACACTCGCCACGTCACATCAGAGTACATAAATAACATCCATCAAACAAACACTCATGGCCCGACTACGTCGCCAAAATAGAAAAGAACCCAACGTGCGACAAGGCCCTGAATCGATCCCCAACTAGGCACCACTACTGATCATCGGGAAAGGAAACATAATAACGCTGAGAGTCCTCGTCGAACTCCCACTTGAGCTCGTACTCGTCACCTGGAGCGAAATCACCTGGACCTACATCTGGAGTTATAGTATCTGTGAGCCACAGGGACTCAGCAATCTCGCACCCTCGCGATCAAAACTATTTAAGCTCATAGGAATGGATAAGGCAAATATATGTGGAGCTGCAGCAAGCGACTAGCATATGTGGTGGCTAAATTATACGCAAAAGAGAGCGAGAAGAGAAGGCGAAGCACGAGCGAGAAGCTAAAGGAACATCCTGCGCAAGCATAACTCCAACACCGTGTCCACTTCCCAGACTCCGCCGAGAAGGGGCCATCACGGTAACACACACGGTTGATTCATTTTAATTAAGTTTAGTTCAAGTAATCTACAACCGGACATTAACAAATTCCCATCCGCCCATAACCGCGGGCACGGCTTTCGAAAGATCAATCCCTGCAGGGGGGTCCCAACTTAGCCCATAACAAGCTCTCACGGTCAACGAAGGAATAGACCTCCACCCAAGACACACCGATCAGACTCGGTATCCCGGTACAACAAGATGATTCGACAGGTCAAAACAAGTCCAGCAACACCGCCCGAATGTGCCGACAAATCCCGATAGGAGCTGCACATATCTCTTTCTCAGGGCACGCTCGGATAGGTCAAGCTACGAGTAAAACCAACCCTCGAGTTTCCCCGAGGTGGCCCCGCAGGCTGCCTGGTTCGGACCAACACTCAGAGGAGCACTGGCCCGGGGGGGTTAAAATAAGATGACCCTCGGGCTCCGGAAACCCAAGGGAAAAAGAGGCTAGGTGGCAAATGGTAAAACCAATGTTGGGCATTGCTGGAAAAGCTTTAATCAAGGCGAACTATCAAGGGGTTCCCATTATAGCCCAACCGCGTAAGGGACGCACAATCCGGGAACATAACACCGATATGACGGAAACTAGGGCGGCAAGAGTGGAACAAAACACTAGGCGAGAGGCCGAGCCTTCCACCCTTTACCAAGTATATAGATGCATTAAGATAACATAGCAATATAATGATATCCCAACAAGTAAAATAAATGTTCCAACAAGGAACGGCTCCAATCTTCACCTGCAGCTAACAACGCTATAAGAAGGGCTGAGCAAAGCGGTAACATAGCCAATCAACGGTTTGCTAGGACAATGGTGGGTTAGAGGTTCAATCATGCAATTGGGAGGCTGACAAGCAAATGGTAGGCATCGTAGCAGTGGCAAAGCAAAAGAGCGAGCAAACTAGCATAGCAAAGATAGTAGTGATTTCGAGGGTATGATCATCTTGCCTGCACAGTTGTCAGAGTTGACTGGATCCTCACAAGCAAACTCAACGGGCTCCTCGGTAGCGAACTCGTCTCCCGGCTCTACCCAACAAGACAAACAAGCAACAAGGATACAATCAACCACGGGCAAGACCAAGCAATATGATGAAATGACGACATGCTATGCGGGATGCGATGCGGGATGCAAAATGCAAGATATGACAGGAAATGCATGAACCTGGCATCAACTTGGAAAACCAAGTGTGCCACTGGATAGAGGGGAAGAAATCACCTGAAAACGATATAAAGATCATAGGAATCGGAGCTACGGTTTGGAAATGGCGAGCGTTTTACGAAACGAACCGATCTACGATATACAGCAAGTAGGCTCCTAAATGAAACGAAATGAACATGCTACAGCCACCCAACATGAAAACAAAATACATGGCAGTGATGTACACAAGATGGTTAACAAAACACTAGCACTGAGCCATAGGCAAATTCATCCATTAAGAGGTTCAAACAAGCATGGCTAAAACGCAAATGCAAAACAGATTCCAGACTTAGTGAAATTAACACTAGTCTGAAATTTCAGATCACGATGCTCTCTTCGGAGCAGCAAAACAACATGATAGAAAACCTGAACATGACAAGTAAGAACATGGCATGGAGCTACTCAACAAGCTTAACAAAACACCCAAAGTGACCTGGGGCCAAAAGGGTTCACAAAATACTCTACCGAGCTCACGAACATAGCTCGAACACAATCAGTTTTCAGACTTAGTGAAAACTGAGACACGCTGAAATATAACTCACGAAGGCATGTAAACGAGCTCGATGCACTCACTACGGTGCAAGTCATGACAAGGAAAGCCTATAACCAGCAAGAAGGCACAATTTGCTAGCTACACATGGCAAGAACGAAGGCATAGCATGCATGGAACACTAACGGTAGCATCGGCAAAATCACAAACAAGTTGACGATCTGCCCAGATTAACAACGAAGCAAAAGTTGAGCTCGATTGAGTCAACCTAGAGCACTCCACATATGCAAACAAAGACATGGATGGATAGAGCATAACATAAATATCAAAACTCCCTTACTGATCATCCTCAAAAGAGGCACGGATCACTAGGAAACAAGCTGGACATATAGCATCATGAACTAAAATATCCCAGACTTAGTGAAAATCACTAAGTCTCTGAAATCAGCAATCTCAGGTACCTCTCTTCGCAAGCTTGCACAAGACAACACACACATCCTAAAAATGCATGGGTGACACCTCTGGAAAGAAGACAAAATGCTTAACAATTCATCCCAAAGGGGCACAGGCATATCATGCACGAATTAAACATGGCCAAAATGACAAAAGTGCATGATGAACTAACGGATCTGCAATTTAACTCACGAAGCCTCCTTCTAACAGCATTTTGGGTATCAAGATGACCTCAAATGCAAATGATGCAATGGCATGAAATGATGCACATGTCGAGTCGAAGATTTTGATATATCATACGCCCAAAACGGAGCTACGGTTGCGAAGATACAAGCAGTCAAAGATAGCACGAAAATTAGGGTTTCGGGGAGAGAGGTCAACCCAGATCTAGATCCAGCCGCACTATAGCAGTGGCACGACTCCCGAGGTTCACCGGCCCGACTTGGAGCCCGCCGGCGTCGGACTTGGCGCGGAGGAGGGGCTCGCCGGCCGGGAGGGAGAGGGCGGCGGGGCCGGTGAGTCGCCGGCGGGGAGGCGCGGACGGCGGCGGGGTCGGCC
>NC_041387.1:471298716-471355212 GCF_002162155.2 Triticum dicoccoides
AGACGGGCCGCAGGGGCCGGCCTCGGGCTCCCGGGCCTCGGCGGCGGCGATGTGGGCCTCGCCCACGTGGCGGCGCGGGACTCGCTGCGGCGGCGGGGCGGACAACATCCGGCGCGGGCGGACACGTCCGGCGGTGGCGGGGTTGATCTGTTTTTTTTAGCTAGGGTTTGAGACGAGGGGATCCGGGATTTGGAGGAGGGGGTCTATATATAGGCATAGAGGGAGCTAGGAGAGTCCAAATGAGGTGTGGTTTTCGTCCACATGATCGTGATCGAATGACCGAGACGATGGAGCAGAGTTTGGTGGGGTTTGGGCCAAATTGGAGGGGTGTTGGGCTGCAACACACACAAGGCCTTTTCGGTCCCTCGGTTAACCGTTGGAGTATCAAACGAAGTCCAAATGATACGAAACTTAACAGGCGGTCTACCGGTAGTAAGCCAAGGCCGCATGGCAAGTCTCGGTACAATCCGGAAATGTTTAATCCCCACACACGAAAGAAAGCTAGAAAAGGCCACCGGAGGAGAACGAAGCGCCGGAATGCCAAACGGACAACGGGGAAAATGCTCGAATGCATGAGATGACCATGTATGCAAATGCAATGCACGTGATGGCATGATAAGAGATGCACGAAAAAGAAAAACAACACACGGAGACAAAGACCCGAACCCGAGAAATAAATATAACTTAGCGCCGGAGAAGGCAAGAGTTGGATACAAATATGGAAAGTATATCTGGGGCGTTACACAAGGCGGCAGCGGCAGGCGGGCCAGCCTGGCTCGGCTGGGCTTCGGCCCAGTCGGGCGCGCATGTTTTTTTAAACCCACTTTGATTACTTTTCACCATTGGATTTACGTCGTGTCACCATAGGACCATACGAGAAGACCACCGTGGAGACTAGGTCTCGTCGCCCTCCTCTGACCCTCCTGCCTCAAGACCATCGCTTGTCTTATGCATCAACATGTTAATTTTTTTTGTTTCGATTACATGGAGTGGAAAAGATGAATTTACAATGAAGTTTCACATTCATTTATTTATTTTATGCATATAATTAATAATGTTTTCAGTTTTAATGATAAGAACGGTCAAATTATAACCCATAATCGTATAAGAACGGGAACATACCTCTATGATTGTGAATACATTATGTTTCTTCTTCATTAAATGCCAAAAGTCGCATATTAATAGTTCCCGGTTAGTACGCCATGTCAGTTATCATGTTGAAAATTGTTAACATTTTTGTCCGCACATTAATATGAACATTACCTGCACAAAGGTTGTCCAAATTTCTATACAGAATGGTATGTCCTTTCTCAAGTGCTGCTCCTAGCCGCACCAGTGCGCCAAAACTAGACGCTAGAGGATGGGCCAAATCAAACAGCCTGCCACCACTGCCACTGGGAGCTCGCGATGGCGGCCCCAAGGTTGGTCGTGATGCCGATCTGGTTGGTGCGGCTGCAGATGCGGGAGTACCGTTTGCCTGTGTGGGCAGCGACAAGGCAGCCGAGAGATGTGTGTCCTTCTTCATGTTGCTTGGGGAGCTGCCTTGGGGCGCCTCGACAAGATCCGCCAGGGACGGCTTGGCGGTTGGCGGCGCTCCGGCGGCTTCTCGCGTGTGGATCCGGCGCGATAGTGATGCGGCTGGTGGCTCTTGGCTGCTTGCTTCTCACTCCACCGATGGTGTTGCGGCTACTGCGGGTTGCTCATGCTTCGGCCCGGCAGCTCTGCTCGACGGGATGGGGCGGGGTGGCGGCCCCCCTTGAGGCTTGGTGCGACGAATCTGGCCATCTTGCTAGCCCGACATGGTTGTGGCATGGTGGAGGCTGTTGGAGCGGTGGCCCCGGATTTGGTGCTAGTGGCTTAGGCTGGGGGTGGTGCGTGTGTCTAGACGTGGTGGGTTGTGGGATGCTACCTCTTGAGCACTGCTACAAGAGAGACCCCATGAACAGTTTGTTGTCGCCCTCGGTAGGATGGGGTTTCTTGGTTGTGCCAGTGCGAGCAGTTGATGGCTGAGTATCTCCGGGAGAAATCCTATGCTTGGCCTTTGCCGGATCAGGCAACGGCGATGCCCGTGGGTGTCGTGCTCTTTCCTGGAAGCGTTTTTGTTGTGTGGTGCTCATCCCCGTCCCCGTGGCCTTGGCTCCGGAGGGAAAGCTCAGATCCTCAGGATCAAGTGATGAAGGCGCCTTCACGTCTTCTTCCTTCTTGGGGGCATCGTCTCATAGCCGGTTACAACCTAGTGACTAGTGGCTAGCGGCATCTTCGTTGCATGTTTTGCGCCATCTTCGCCGTGTAGTTTGTTAAGGTAGCCATTTCAGGGGCGATGGTGTCTATTTGGCAACGATGGTGGAGTCAATAGGAGCTTCATTCGCGGCTCGGGCTTCGGTACTCGGATCTTCTCGACGTGTCCGAGGTGCTCTTTCGTCCGTTGCTTTGCTTTGAAGTCAAAGTTGCAGCGTCGCAAGTCCTGCACATTTCCCTTGTGATGCTTGTCATAAGAGTCAGAGTTGTCAGTTATTTGCATGTGTGGCCTTCGGTTGGCATGTGTCGTCATGGTTTCTGTGCAGCTGTTTGCGGGTTGGCTCGATGATGAAGGTCTATGGTGAAGTCGGAGTTGCCCGTTCTGAGGTAACCAGTGATGACCATGACGCTTGCGACTACTCGGCATATGTATTTTCCTATTTGTAGCTCTATGTTCTATGTCGATAGCCAGGTTGGTCGGTGTTCCCTTGTTATGTGGGTTGGATTATATCGGTTTTAGCCTGGTTATCCATCAACTAACTGGGAAATTCGCGCTCTCCAATCAATGAAAATGGCAAGCCTTTTGCGTCCTTTCAAAAAAAGATATATAGGTGTATGGGGAAGAGGGATGACAAGAAATAGGCCGCTTTGTTTTCCACTGATGGTTAAGGAGATGTTTCCTCGATGGGAAGAAAAACAAGGATAGAAAGAATTGGGATGCGTTCGATCTGGAGGTATCCAAAACATAGGATTGGGAGCATGTGTAGGAATAAAAGATGATTGCAGCTATAAAATGGAGGAACAAGAAACCAGAGAAAAGCTTACAATGAGGCCCGCAACAACGATTACAATGGAAGATGATTGCTGATATAAAGTGAGCATTATTCACATATACTCATTTTCAGCCCATGGCAACGCACGGGCAATCTACTAGTCAGAGTAAATGGTTCGATTTATAATGAAACTAGGCCAAAAACTATGATGGCTGCAACGTAGAAATGAGTCGCCTCACCCACCGTCTGATCTGTCTGTCACGAACCGTTTGATCCTTTCAGCATTGGAGCGCCTCACTTCGTCCTCCTCTTTCCTCCCTCGCAACACACTTATGCCTTCTCACGGCATGCATCATGCGGTGCCGTCATCCTAGCAAGAGCTTGCAGCACAACAGCCCCCGCAAAATCCCGACGGCCGCTTGCAACACCTTGTCCGGCTTGCAGCGGCGAGAGCACACTGGCGCCCTTTGATATTGCAGCGCCATCCCTGTTGTTGTTCCTATCCGGCGAGGCTCCAATGCAACACAATGCGGCCCTAGCGATCCTCCAATCCAACCCCGTGCGGTCCCAGTGATGCTTCAATGCAACACCGACAATGACCCAATAGAACACCGCGCGTCCCCGGCGGCCTGATGATGCACCATGGCAGCAAAAGGACACAGCGATGCTCCATCGCAGCAAGGGGAGCAGCTCCACTGCAGCACCGGTGGTCCGGCAATGTTCAACTGCATCACTAGATGACCTCGACGGAGATTCATCGCAATCCCGACGGCCCCCCGACGAAGCTCCATCCGTGGCGACGGGTGTTGCGATGCAGCGAGGTGGCCATGGCGGAAGTTGCAGCGTGTGGCAGCAATGACGGAAGCTGAGATGCAGCGTTGCGCGATGAGGGGTGTTGCGACGCGACTTGACATCCATGGTGGAAGCTGTGACACAGGCGCGCGGCAACAACGATGAAAGTTGTGATGGAGCACCAGTGGCAATGGCGTAGCTGTGATGTAGCGTTACCAACGACGGGTGATGTGACGCAACGCAGTCGCCGTGGCGGAAGCTGCTATGCAACGTGTGACGCTGATGGCAAAAGCTACGATGCAGTGGCGGGATGCTGCGGTGCAGCGCCGTCAGCTGTGGTGGGTGCTGTAGCGCGGTCGGCTACGGCAGGTGCGGCGAAGCGATGGCGGATTGCGGCGGCGCTAACGAATGCTTCATTGGCGGAGATGGAAGAGATAAGGTGAGAGAGAGAGAGAGAGATGTGGGCCGCAAAGGGACATGTGGTTGGCACGCGAGGCGGTTTGCACGAGGGAAAAAACTATCAGTTGTTTATAATAGTTTTCCAAAAACTATGTATAGCACGTCCGATTGTTGATTAGAGGACAACCATGTAATGTCCTTGATAACCGAAAAAGTAGACCTAGAATGCAACGAAGCAAATCATCAAATGCAGTATCCCGACATTGCGGACTTGCTAGCAGCACTCACGCCACCAAAGCAAAAACCGCTAATCAATAAAATTAATTCACCACCAGACACGTTTAGCACCCCACGAATAGGGCGTGAAGCTAGCTCGTAGCAACACTTCCAGGGAGGGCAACAACATCGTGATGGTGTCATCATTGTTCATCGTCCCTCGTTGTCTCGAGACATTCATTTAGAACATTTCACATGACACCCTATGGAAGCGTCTCGCCACGCCATAAACCACCATGTACCTCTTAGATCCAAGCAACTACGTGAGGGAGATCTTAAAAATATGAAGGAATATGGATTTAATGCATGCTATAACCTTCAAACATGCCAAATCTAATATAAAATTATCATCTTTTGTGTCCTTTCTTCTTTACCCAGAGTGGGTAGTGACCACATCTCATTTGTTGCTGGATATTGGTGCTAGGAGGGTTACCACCCAAAAGATTTTTTGTTTTGAAAAATGGTGGCTTGATCATCCAGAAATTTAAAAATATTATACATGATGTTTGGAATGCTCCCACCCACTACAAAAAAAGACACATCCTTGATATTTTGGGCCGAACAAAAAAAATTATGTCATACATATGACACTTCTATGACGATAATTGTGACAAAACCCGGTATCATCATAGATGTGGTGGGATCCTACTTCTATGATAAAAAGTCATGACAGAAAATAGGTTTTTCGTCCTGGGCGGGCCGGAGATGCAGCTGCATGACATTCTTTGGGCCGTCCATGATGGAAAAAACCGTGGTAGAAGCGAGGGGGAGGAAAATTTAGGGGAGTTGCCGGTTACGGTGGGAGGTCGGGGGTGGAGAGATGCGCGTTTCTCTCGTACGTACGCGCGTGTGTGCGAGGAGTTGGCTCTAACTGAACCCGAGCGAGGCGTTGGGCTCTAACTGAACCCGAGCGATTGCACTGCAGGCTACGCGTTACTGAACCCGAGCGATCGATCGATGGCTGTTAACTGAACCCGATGGAGAGATTCCTTCGCTACTACTGCTAACTGAAGCCGATCGATGCTGCCTCTGGGATGAACAGTGAGCGTTGCGGGAGGGGGGGTGGTGGATGAACAGTGAGCGGTGGCGTTGCCTCTGGATGAACCGGAACCCGTGGTGTGGAGGGCTGGATGAACAGTAGATGGTGGAGGGGTGGCCGTGGAGGGGTGGTTGAACAGGACCCCGTGGTGTGGAGGGCTGGATGAACAGTAGACGGTGGAGGGGTGCTCGTGGAGGGGTGGTTGAACAGTAGCCGGTGGAGTAGAGCGCGGTGGAGGCTGGATGAACAGGAGCCCGTGGAGGCTGAAGGAGGTCGACGGTAGCCCGTGGAGGCTAGAGGAGGTCGACGGTGGAGATGAACAGTATCCCGTGGAGTCCCGTTTTGCGGTACGCCACACCCCTCCCCCCCTCGTTTCGACCGTAGCGCTCCAACACAAGTCCGTTTCGTCCGTTTTGCGGTACGCCACACCCCTCTCGATCAACAGGACCCCCGTTTCGATCGTAGGAGGTCCGTTTCCTCCGTTTTGCGGTATGCCAGGCCCCTCCCGATCAACAGGACCCCGTTTCGAACGTGGCCGGTCGAACACAAGGCCATTTCCTCCGTTGTGCGGTATGCCAAGCATCGTTTCCATTGCCTATTCCATCCAAGCCCTCCCGATGAACACGACCACCCATTCCGTTCCGACCCAGCCGGTTGGCTCCCCATGAACACGACGATGACGTTGTTTCTCCGTTCCGACCCAGCCATGTACGTATGCACGATAGGCGTTAGAGACCCTGCCCGTATGTACGTACGTGGCCGTATTTTCTTTCTTCCACCCTCGCCGTTGTACGTACATGTCCATGCTACGTGCACGCCTCTACTACGACACGTGCGCACCTCTACATCCACCAGTATATATGTACGTACACGTTCGCGACCAGAATGACAACGGTACGTACGCTTCGACCAAGTGGGTCCCGACTGTCAGGCACTTCCTTGCCTGCGAAGATGTAGCTGGTGGGTCCCAGCAGTCAGGGGGGCGAATTGTTTTTTTGCCTGGACGCACTTCCTTGCATACGAAGATGTAGCTAGTGGGTCCCAGCAGTCAGGAGGGCGAATCGTATTTTTGCCCGGATGCACTTCCTTGCGTGCGAAGATGTAGCTGGTGGGTCCCAGCAATCAGGGGGGCGAATCGTTTTTTTTGCCTGGACGCACTTCCTTGCGCGCGAAGGTGCAGCTGGTGGGTCCCAGCAGTCAGGGGGAAATGTTTTTTTCGCAAAATACTGTGGCCCGTCCGGTGGGTCCCCATTGTTAGGTGGAGGAATAATTATTTTCCGTGTAATAAGGAGGCACTTCCTTACTGCGGCCGTGGACCAAGCTGTCAGCCTCTCCACATACAGTCCACGTCCGATGGAAGTCGTTCCTTGACCACGTTAACCACGCCGCGCCGAGAGCACCAGGGCGGTGGACGATAGCAAGGCCTAGGAAGGGGACGACGGGGAGCTGGGGAAGACGCGGCAGTGGAAGCCCGCGCGGAGAGGAGTACGAGGGTTCACTGGTTCGGCTGCGGTGTAAGGCTGCCGTCGCCGCAGGGCCTGGCCAGCGGTGGGAATAGTAGGGGCGGTGAGGCCTCCGCGGCAGCACATCCGACCACGGGAAGCAGGAGCATGCGGCACGACCGGCGCTGCTTTGGGCGGCTGGAGCAGGAAGACCAGAGGTCGAAGAAGCACTACGGCCGTTGGATGGACATCGTACGGTTACTGGAGCTAGAATCGTTTATATTGACTAAGTTGACAAAGCCCTTCGTCCCTGTCAACTTAGTAGGCCCACAAGTCAGCCTCCCACCAAGGTGGGTCCCAGCTAGCAGGGGGTATTCATTTTTTTGTGCGTAATAAGGAGGCACTTCCGGTGGGTTTGAGCTGACAGCAGGGGGGACGTTTTTTTCACGAAATACGGTGGCCCGTCGGGTGGGTCCCAGCAGTCAGGGGCAAACGTTTTTTTCGCGAAATACTGGTGGCCCGTCCGGTGGGTCCCTACTGTCAGGTGGAGGAATAATTATTTTTCGCATAATAAGGAGGCACTTCCTTGCGGCTGCCGTGGACCCAGCTGTCAGCCTCTTCACATACAGTATTCTTCCGATGGAATTCGTGTTGGGGAACGTTGCAGAAAACAAAAATTTTCCTACTCGTTTCACCAAGATCATCTAGGATTTCAGCTAGCAACGAGTGATTAGATGCATCTACATACCTTTGTAGATCGCGCACGGAAGCGTTCAAAAGAACGGTGATGATGTAGTCGTACTCGACGTGATCCAAATCACCGATGACCAGCGCAGAACGGACGGCACCTCCGCGTTCAACACACGTACGGGACGGGAGACGTCTCCTCCTTCTTGATCCAGCAAGGGGGGAGGAGAGGTTGATGAAGATCCAGCAGCACGACGGCGTGGTGGTGGATGCAGGGTGTCACAGCAGCAGGGCTTCGCCGAGACTACGAGGGAGAGACGTAACGGGGGGAGATGGAGGCGCCAGGGGCTGGTGTAAAATCCCTCCTCTCCCCCCACTATATATAGGGGTGCCAAGGGGGGGGGCGCCGGCCCTAGTAGATGGCATCTACTAGGGGGGGCGGCGGCCAAGGGGAGGTTTCCCTCCCCCCCAAGGCACCTAGGGGTGCCTTCCACCACATGGACTCTTCCATGGTGGAAACCCTAGGCGCATGGGCCTATAGGGGCTGGTGCCCTTGTCCCATCTAGGCCAAGGCGCACCCCCTACAGCCCATGTGGCCCCCCGGGACAGGTGGCCCCACCCGGTGGACCCCCGGGACCCTTCCGGTGGTCCCGGTACAATACCGATAACCCCGAAACTTGTCCCGATGCCCGAAATAGCACTTCCTATATATAATTCTTTACCTCCGGACCATTCCGGAACTCCTCGTGACGTCCGGGATCTCATCCGGGACTCCGAACAACATTCGGGTTTCTGCATATACATATCTTCATAACCCTAGCGTCACCAAACTTTAAGTGTGTAGACCCTACGGGTTCGGGAGACAAGCAGACATGACCGAGACGACTCTCCGGTCAATAACCAACAGCGGGATCTGGATACCCATGTTGGCTCCCACATGCTCCACGATGATCTCATCGGATGAACCACGATGTCGAGGATTTAATCAATCCCGTACGCTATTCCCTTTGTCTATCGATATGTTACTTGCCCGAGATTCGACCGTCGGTATCCCAATACCTCGTTCAATCTCGTTACCGGCAAGTCACTTTACTCGTACCGTAATGCATGATCCCGTGACTAGACACTTGGTCACTCTGAGCTCATGATGATGATGCATTACCGAGTGGGCCCAGTGATACCTCTCCGTCATACGGAGTGACAAATCCCAGTCTTGATCCATGTCACCCAACAGACACTTTCGGAAATACCCGTAGTCTACCTTTATAGTCACCCAGTTACGTTGTGACGTTTGGCATACCCAAAGCACTCCTACGGTATCCGGGAGTTACACGATCTCATGGTCTAAGGAAAAGATACTTTGACATTAGAAAACTCTAGCAAACGAACTATACGATCTTGTGCTATGTTTAGGATCGGGTCTTTGTCCATCACATCATTCTCCCAATGATGTGATCTCGTTATCAATGACATCCAGTGTCCATAGTCAGGAAACCATGACTATCTGTTGATCAACGAGCTAGTCAACTAGAGGCTCACTAGGGACATGTTGGTGTCTGTTATTCACACATGTATTACGATTTCCGAATAACACAATTATAGCATGAATAAAGACAATTATCATGAACAAGGAAATATAATAATAATGCTTTTATTATTGCCTCTAGGGCATATTTCCAACAGTCTCCCACTTGCACTAGAGTCAATAATCTAGTTACATTGTGATGAATCGAACACCCATGGAATTCTGGTGTTGATCATGTTTTGCTCTAGGGAGAGGTTTAGTCAACGAATCTGCTACATTCAGGTCCGTATGTACTTTACAAATCTCTATGTCTCCATCTTGAACATTTTCACGAATGGAGTTGAAGCGACGCTTGATGTGCCTTGTCTTCTTGTGAAACCTGGGCTCCTTGGCAAGTGCAATAGCTCCAGTGTTGTCACAGAAGAGCTTGATCGGCCCCGACGCATTGGGTATGACTCCTAGGTCGGTGATGAACTCCTTCACCCATATTGCTTCATGTGCTTCCTCCGAGGCTGCCATGTACTCCGCTTCACATGTAGATCCCGCCACGACGCTTTGCTTGCAACTGCACCAGCTTACTGCCCCACCATTCAAAATATACACGTATCCGGTTTGTGACTTAGAGTCATCCTGATCTGTGTCGAAGCCAGCATCGACGTAACCCTTTACGAAGAGCTCTTCATCACCTCCATAAACGAGAAACATTTCCTTAGTCCTTTTCAGGTACTTCAGGATATTCTTGACCGCTGTCTAGTGTTCCTTGCCGGGATTACTTTGGTACCTTCCTACCAAACTTACGGCAAGGTTAACATCAGGTCTGGTACACAGCATGGCATACATAATAGAACCTATGGCTGAGGCATAGGGGATGACGCTCATCACTTCTATATCTTCTGCCGTGGTCGGACATTGAGCTGAGCTCAATTTCATACCTTGTAACACAGGCAAGAACCCCTTCTTGGATTGATCCATATTGAACTTCTTCAATATCTTATCAAGGTATGTGCTTTGTGAAAGACCTATGAGGCGTCTCGATCTATCTCTATAGATTTTGATGCCTAATATATAAGCAGCTTCTCCAAGGTCCTTCATTGAAAAACTTTTATTCAAGTAGGCCTTGATGCTGTCCAAGAGTTCTATATCATTTCCCATCAACAGTATGTCATCTACATATAATATGAGAAATGCTACAGAGCTCCCACTCACTTTCTTGTAAACGCAGGCTTCTCCATAAGTCTGTGTAAACCCAAACGCTTTGATCATCTCATCAAAGCGAATGTTCCAACTCCGAGATGCTTGCACCAGCCCATAAATCGAGCGTTGGAGCTTGCACACTTTGTCAGCATTCTTAGGATCGACAAAACCTTCCGGCTGCATCATATACAATTCTTCCTTAAGGAAACCATTAAGGAATGCCGTTTTGACGTCCATTTGCCATATTTCGTAATCATAGAATGCGGCAATTGCTAACATGATTCGGACGGACTTCAGCTTCGCTACCGGTGAGAAAGTCTCATCGTAGTCAACCCCTTGAACTTGTCGATAACCCTTAGCGACAAGCCGAGCTTTATAGATGGTCACATTACCATCCGCGTCTGTCTTCTTCTTAAAGATCCATTTATTTTCTATGGCTCGCCGCTCAATGAGCAAGTCAGTCAAAGTCCATACTTCGTTTTCATACGTGGATCCTATCTCGGATTTCATGGCTTCTAGCCATTTGTCGGAATCCGGGCCCACCATCGCTTCTTCATAGTTCGAAGGTTCACCGTTGTCTAACATCATGATTTCCAAGACAGGGTTGCCGTACCACTCTGGTGCGGAACGTGTCCTTGTGGACCTTCGAATTTCAGTAGGGGCTTGATCAGAAGTGTCTTGATCATTGTCATTAACTTCCTCTCTAGTCGGTGCAGGCACCTCAGGAACATTTTCTTGAGTTGCGCCATTTTCCGGTTCAAGAGGTAATATTTCATCAAGCTCTACTTTCCTCCCACTTACTTCTTTCGAGAGAAACTCTTTCTCCAGAAAGGACCCATTCTTGGCAACAAAGATCTTGCCTTCGGATCTGAGGTAGAAGGTGTACCCAATAGTTTCTTTTGGGTATCCTATGAAGACGCATTTTTCCGACTTGGGTTCGAGCTTTTCAGGTTGAAGTTTCTTGACATAAGCATCGCATCCCCAAACTTTTAGAAACGACAGCTTAGGTTTCTTCCCAAACCATAATTCATACGGTGTCGTCTCAACGGATTTCGACGGAGCCCTATTTAAAGTGAATGCGGCAGTCTCTAAAGCATAGCCCTAAAAGGAAAGCGGTAAATCGGTAAGAGACATCATAGATCGCACCATATCTAACAGAGTGCGATTAAGACGTTCGGACACACCATTACGCTGAGGTGTTCCAGGAGGCGTGAGTTGTGAAACTATTCCACATTTTCTTAAGTGTGCCCCAAACTCGTGACTCAAGTATTCTCCTCCACGATCTGATCGTAGAAACTTGATTTTCCTGTCACGTTGATTTTCAACCTCACTCTAAAATTCCTTGAACTTTTCAAAGGTTTCAGACTTGTGTTTCATTAAGTAGATATACCCATACCTACTTAAATCATCAGTGAGGGTGAGAACATAACGATAGCCACCGCGAGCCTCAACACTCATCGGACCGCACACATCAGTATGTATGATTTCCAATAAGTCGGTTGCTCACTCCATTGTTCCTGAGAACGGAGTCTTGGTCATTTTACCCATAAGGCATGGTTCGCACGTGTCAAATGATTCATAATCAAGAGACTCTAAAAGTCCATCAGCATGGAGCTTCTTCATGCGTTTGACACCTATGTGACCAAGGCGGCAGTGCCACAAATATGTGGGACTATCATTATCAACCTTCTTTTGGTACTCACATTATGAACATGTGTAGCATCACGTTCGAGATTCATAAAGAATAAACCATTCACCATAGGAGCATGACCATAAAACATATCTCTCATAAAAATGGAACAACCATTATTCTCAGATTTAAAAGAGTAGCCATCTCGAATTAAATGAGATCCCGATACAATGTTCATGCTCAAAGCTGGCACTAAATAACAATTATTAAGGTTTAAAACTAATCCCGAAGGGAGATGCAGAGGTAGCGTGCCGACGGCGATCACATTGACCTTGGAACCATTCCCGACGCGCATTGTCACCTCGTCCTTTGCCAGTTTCCGCTTATTCCGCAGCCCCTGCTTTGAGTTACAAATGTGAGCAACTGCACCGGTATCAAATACCCAGGAGCTACTACGGGCACTAGTAAGGTACACATCAATTACATGTATATCACATATACCTTTTGTTTTGCCGGCCTTCTTATCCGCTAAGTACTTAGGGCAGTTCCGCTTCCAGTGAGCGCTTCCCTTGCAATAAAAGCACTTAGTCTCGGGCTTGGGTCCATTCTTTGGCTTCTTCCCGACAGCTTGCTTGCCGGGCGCGGCAACCTCCTTGCCGTCCTTCTTGAAGTTCTTTTTACCCTTGCCTTTCTTGAACTTAGTGGTTTTATTGACCATCAACACTTGATGTTCCTTCCTGACTTCTACCTCTGCTGATTTCAGCATAGCAAATACTTCAGGAATGGTCTTTTCCATCCCCTGCATATTGAAGTTCATCACAAAGCTCTTGTAGCTTGGTGGAAGCGACTGGAGGATTCTGTCAATGACCGCATCATCCGGGAGATTAACTCCCAGCTGAGTCAAGCGGTTATGCAACCCAGACATAGTGAGTATGTGCTCACTGACAGAACTGTTTTCCTCCATCTTACAGCTGAAGAATTTGTCGGAGACTTCATATCTCTCGACCCGGGCATGAGCTTGGAAAACCATTTTCAGCTCTTCGAACATCTCATATGCTCCATGTCTCTCAAAACGCTTTTGGAGCCCCGGCTCTAGGCTGTAAAGCATGCCGCACTAAATGAGGGAGTAGTCATCGAAACGTGCCTGCCAAGCGTTCATAACATCTTGTTCTGCAGGGAGAACGGGTGCGTCACCAAGCGGTGCTTGCAGGACATAATCTTTCATGGCAGCTATGAGGATGATCCTCAGGTTCCGGACCCAGTCCGTATAGTTGCTGCCATCGTCTTTCAGCTTAGTTTTCTCTAGGAACGCGTTGAAGTTGAGGACTACGTTGGCCATTTGATCTACAAGACATATTGCAAAGATTTTAGACTAAGTTCATGATAATTAAGTTCAACTAATCAAATTATTAGTGAACTCCCACTTAGATTAGACATCCCTCCAGTCATCTAAGTATTACATGATCCGAGTTTAACTAGACCGTGTCCGATCATCACGTGAGACGGACTAGTCAACGTCGGTGAACATCTTCATGTTGATCGTATCTTCTATACGACTCATGCTCGACCTTTCGGTCTTCTGTGTTCCGAGGCCATGTCTGTACATGCTAGGCTCGTCAAGTCAACCTAAGTGTTTGCATGTGTAAATCTGTCTTACACCCGTTGTATGTGAACGTCTGAATAAAACACCCGATCATCACGTGGTGTTTTGAAACAGCGAACTGTCGCAACGGTGCACAGTTAGGGGGAACACTTCTTGAAATTAGTATGAGGGATCACCTTATTTACTACCATCGTTCTAAGTAAACAAGATGCAAAACATGATAAACATCACATGCAATCAAATAATAAACGTGACATGATATGGCCAATATCACATAGCTCCTTTGATCTCCATCTTGGGGCTCTATGATCATCTTGTCACCGGCTTGACACCATGATCTCCATCATCGTGTCTCCATGAAGTTGCTCGCCAACTATTACTTCTACTACTATGGCTAACGCGTTTAGCAATAAAGTAAAGTAATTTACATGGCGTTTCTTGATGACACGCAGGTCATATAAAAGAATAAAGACAACTCCTATGGCTCCTGCCGGTTGTCATACTCATCGACATGCAAGTCGTGAATCCTATTACAATAGCATGAACATCTCATACATCACATATAGATCATTCATCATTCATCACAACTTTGGCCATATCATATCACAAACCACTTGCTACAAAAACAAGTTAGACGTCCTCTAATTGTTGTTGCAAGTTTTACGTGGCTGAATTAGGGTTCTAGCAAGAACGTTTTCTTACCTACGTTAAAGCCACAACGTGATTTGTCAACTTCTATTTACCCTTCATAAGGACCCTGTTCATCGATTCCGCTCCAACTAAAGTAGGAGAGACAGACACCCGCCAGCCACCTTATGCAACTAGTGCATGTTAGTCGGTGGAACCGGTCTCACGTAAGCGTACGTGTAAGGTTGGTCCGGGCCGCTTCATCCCACAATACCGCTGAAGCAAGAAAGGACTAGTAACGGCAAGAAAGTTGACAAATCTACGCCCACAACAAATTGTGTTCTACTCGCGCAAGAAGAACTACGCATAGACCTAGCTCATGATGCCACTGTTGGGGAACGTTGCCGAAAACAAAAATTTTCCTACTCGTTTCACCAAGATCATCTAGGATTTCATCTAGCAACGAGTGATTAGATGCATCTACATACCTTTGTAGATCGCGCACGGAAGCGTTCAAAAGAACGGTGATGATGTAGTCGTGCTCGACGTGATCCAAATCACCGATGACCAGCGCCGAACGGACGGCACCTCCGCGTTCAACACACGTACGGGACGGGAGACGTCTCCTCCTTCTTGATCCAGCAAGGGGGGAGGAGAGGTTGATGAAGATCCAGCAGCACGACGGCGTGGTGGTGGATGCAGGGCGTCACAGCAGCAGGGCTTCACTGAGACTACGAGGGAGAGACGTAACGGGGGGAGACGGAGGCGCCAGGGGCTGGTGTAAAATCCCTCCTCTCCCCCCCACTATATATAGGGGTGCCAAGGGGGGGGCGCCGGCCCTAGTAGATGGCATCTACTAGGGGGGGCGGCGGCCAAGGGGAGGTTTCCCTCCCCCCCAAGGCACCTAGGGGTGCCTTCCACCACATGGACTCTTCCATGGTGGAAACCCTAGGCGCATGGGCCTATAGGGGCTGGTGCCCTTGGCCCATCTAGGCCAAGGCGCACCCCCTACAGCCCATGTGGCCCCCCGGGACAGGTGGCCCCACCCGGTGGACCCCCGGGACCCTTCCGGTGGTCCCGGTACAATACCGATAACCCCGAAACTTGTCCCGATGCCCGAAATAGCACTTCCTATATATAATTCTTTACCTCCGGACCATTCCGGAACTCCTCGTGACGTCCGGGATCTCATCCGGAACTCCGAACAACATTCGGGTTTCTGCATATACATATCTTCATAACCCTAGCGTCACCGAACCTTAAGTGTGTAGACCCTACGGGTTCGGGAGACAAGCAGACATGACCGAGACGACTCTCCGGTCAATAACCAACAGCGGGATCTGGATACCCATGTTGGCTCCCACATGCTCCACGATGATCTCATCGGATGAACCACGATGTCGAGGATTTAATCAATCCCGTACGCTATTCCCTTTGTCTATCGATATGTTACTTGCCCGAGATTCGATCGTCGGTATCCCAATACCTCGTTCAATCTCGTTACCGGCAAGTCACTTTACTCGTACCATAATGCATGATCCCGTGACCAGACACTTGGTCACTCTGAGCTCATTATGATGATGCATTACCGAGTGGGCCCAGTGATACCTCTCCGTCATACGGAGTGACAAATCCCAGTCTTGATCCATGTCACCCAACAGACACTTTCGGAAATACCCGTAGTCTACCTTTATAGTCACCCAGTTACGTTGTGATGTTTGGCATACCCAAAGCACTCCTACGGTATCCGGGAGTTACACGATCTCATGGTCTAAGGAAAAGATACTTTGACATTAGAAAACTCTAGCAAACGAACTATACGATCTTGTGCTATGTTTAGGATCGGGTCTTTGTCCATCACATCATTCTCCCAATGATGTGATCTCATTATCAATGACATCCAGTGTCCATAGTCAGGAAACCATGACTATCTGTTGATCAACGAGCTAGTCAACTAGAGGCTCACTAGGGACATGTTGGTGTCTGTTATTCACACATGTATTACGATTTACGAATAACACAATTATAGCATGAATAAAGACAATTATCATGAACAAGGAAATATAATAATAATGCTTTTATTATTGCCTCTAGGGCATATTTCCAACAATTCGGTCGTTGACCACATTGACCACGCCGCGCCGAGAGCACCACGGCGGTGGACGACGGCGAGGCCTAGGAAGGGGACGACGCGGAGCCGGGGAAGACACGGCAGTGGATGCCCACGCGGAGAGGAGTACGAGGGTTCACTGGTTCGGCTGCGCTGCCGTCGCCGCAGAATAACAGGGGGTGTGGGTGAGTGGAGTGGAGGGATGGCCTGGTCAGCGGTAGGAGTAGTATGGAGGCGGTGAGGCCTCCGCGGCAGCACAGCCGACCACGGGAGGCAGGAGCAGGCGGCACGACCGGCGCTGCTTTGGGCGGCTGGAGCAAGAAGACCAGAGGTTGAAGAAGCACTACGGCCGTTGGATGGACATCATACGGTCACTAGAGCTAGAATCGTTTATATTGACTAAGTTGACAAAGCCCTCCGTCCCCATCAACTTAGTAGGCCCACAAGTCAGCTTCCCACCAAGGTGAGTCCCAGCTAGCAGGGGGAGTATTCATTCTTTTGTGCGTAATAAAGAGGCACTTTCGATGGGTCCGAGCTGACAGCAGGGGGAGCATTTTTTTCGCGAAATATGGTGGCCTATCCGGTGGGTACCAGCAGTCAGGGGGGAAACGTTTTTTTCGCGAAATAAGGTGGCCCGTCCGGCGGGTCCCTGCTGTCAGGTGGAGGAATAATTATTTTGCATGATAAGGAGGCACTTCCTCGCGGCCGCCGTGGACCCAGCTGTCAGCCTCTTCATGTACAGTACTGTTCCGATGGAAGTCGGTCGTTGACCACGTTGACCACGCCGCGCCGAGAGCACCAGGGCGGTGGACGACGGCGACGCCTAGGAAGGGGACGACGCGGAGCCGCGGAAGATGCAACAGTGGAAGCCCGCGCGGAGAGGAGTACGAGGGTTCACTGGTTCGGCTGCGGTGTGAGGCTGCCGTCGCTACAGAATAACAAGGGGTGTGGGTGAGTGGAGGGATGGCCTGGCCAGCGGTGGGAGTAGTATGTGGGCGGTGAGGCCTCCGCGGCAGCACAGCCGGCCACGAGAGGCAGGAGCAGGCGGCACGACCGGCGCTGCTTTGGGCGACTGGACCAAGAAGACCAGAGGTTGAAGAAGCACTACGGCCGTTGGATGGACATCGTACAGTCTCTGAAGCTAGAATCGTTTATATTGACTAAGTTGACAAAGCCCTTTGTACACTCCAATTTAGTAGGCCCACAGGCCAGCCTCCGAAATGGTGCGCCCCAGATGTCAGGGGGAGGAATCATTTTTTGGGCGGCCGAAGCTAAGAATATCCGAGATTGAAGAAGCACGACATCCGTTGGATAGACATCCAACGGCCACTGCTGCTAGAACCGTGTGTTGACTATAATAAGTTGACAAAGCCTTGCATACGCGTCAACTTATTTTTTTAGGGGACTCGTCACTTAGTAGGCCCACAAGTGTGTGGCAGAGAACTTATAGCCCATTTGCGTTCTGTAAGAATGTACAGCCCATTTTTGAATTCTAATGGAATTTACAACTACCCATTTACAGTTTGTTAAAAGTACAACCCATTTTCTAGCTAGGACAACGATTAATAATTTCAACCAACCGTTGAAGACAGAATTCAATAAAATTTCCCACATTTTGATGGGATCCGAAATATTTTTATCCCGAAATTTCTATTCAAATTAAATATAAATTTGTATTACGTAAAAATCCAACGAAACATTGCGCGCGCAACAATGAAACTTTAAGATTTTCAAAATCCATAAATAATATTTTATAAACTAATTTCGTGTTTGGTGCATTTTTTTATAGTTACTGCCCAGTTTTTATAATTACATCTCATTTATTATTTTTAAAGCCCATTTTCCTGTTAAGCCTAACGCATCCCTCCTAGGAAAGATTTGCAGCACATCGGGGCGGAGAATAACAAGTTGACCTTACCTGGGTATTCCTCAAAAAGACGTATAGCTGGGCTAGCCATTTTCATCTTGAAAAAAGTAGTATCTGGGCTGGATATCTGGCCTGGGCTAGACGGGCCACAGCCCGCCCAGTTAATACCCTGCTCTCCTCTGAACAACAACAAAATCATCGCCAAGAAAAACTCTGCAGTGCTCACGCCTCAAAAACACAAATACTGCTCGAGCTACTTGGTCCCAGCTGTCGGCCGCACCTTGTGCAATTCTCTCATTTATATTAACTACATAGGTTGACAATGGTGTGGGACCGTGATGTCAGGAAACCAGGAGAAAGCAAAAAAATAATATAGTTGTACATAATAAGGAGGCACTTGCGTACGTACGCCTATGGCCCTAGTGGGTCCCTAGTGTCATCCAGTCAAAATAAAGTCATCTCCTAAATCCTCATGTTCGTTGACCATGTTAACAATGCTCGGCGCCACTGTGAGTGCAACAACTCGAAGGACAACAGAGAGGGCCTCGCGGGCCCTACGGAGGTCTGATACAGCGCCCGCTGCTCATTCAGGAAGCTAGGATCATCGGACACCTATGAGCACCTTCGAGAAACTGAGACGACATGAAACGGTAAGGCCGCGCTTGGGAGCTCTGGTTTATTTCAAACCTGTATTAACATACAAGTGTAATTTACTTGTCATCGGAAGGCCCGAGGTCTGTAAGTAAAACCGGCGGGTTACGCGTGTAATTTGAGAGACCAGTGTATATTTTACGAGCATTGCTATATGGACGACATTACCAGGCAATACATGCACGACGTGTGTATCATGACATTCATGGGCAAGGCTGAAACAACAGCTAACGGTTGGATTAGCAATCGTCTGAGTGTCGTCCAGCGTTTTTATCGTGTGTGAAGTACTTCCGATATTTTACTAGTCGAAATCGACCAACCAAGCGCCTTCGCCCGAGACCATCTGCTTTAATTTACAAGCGTCAGTTTTACAAGCGGTTTTGGTTGGAAAACGACGATCCAATCACGACCTAATATCATGAGTTGGTCGGAAGATCATATGGTTTCACGTCTAACCTACCCGACATGTTGTATAGGCTATGAATGAAACATCAGACGATGAACTTCTTACGCACAGAAACAACAGAAGAGGATGATCTTTGAGGGAGTCCTGGATTAGGGGGTGTCCGGATGGCCGGACTATGACCTTTGGCCGGACTCCCGGACTATGAAGATACAAGATTGAAGACTTCGTCCCGTGTCTGGATGGGACTTTCCTTGGCGTGGAAGGCAAGCTTGGCGATACGATATGTAGATCTCCTCCCATTGTAACCGACTCTGTGTAACCCTAGCCCTCTCCGGTTGTCACACCCTAGCTAGTTCATGCATTAGAGTGTTGCATCATGTCTATTTTTCTCAACAGAAACTTGAAATGGGGATGACAGAACCCCCAGCCCCCTCCGAAACCAACTAGGGTTTACTAAAAATATTTTTAATGAACCTGAAATGCCCTTCTAAAATGTCCATCATTTTTGCCTTGGTTCAGAACCTCTGCCAAAAGTGGTGCACAATTTTCTAGGTCATCCTAAGGTCTTTGAATTAAATCATAAGTATTTGAGTTTGGGCATTTAAATTATATAAATTATTTTAAATGCTCAAATAATCCCAAACTAAAATGTTCCATGCTGGATATATTACAGTTAATGGCCATGAGCAGTTTGGTGAATTTTGGAGTTGTTTAGGTATTTTTAGTAAGTCCACGAAGTTACAGAATAAATAAAAAAGATAAATAAAAAGAGAGAGAGGGAACTAACCTGGCAGCCCACCAGCCAGCCCACTAGCCAGCCCACCTAGCCGGCCCAGCCCAGCAGCCGCTCCAGCGAGCTGCTTGCCTTCGCCAGGCAGGCAGGCAGGTGCTCGACGGCGGCACCAGCACGCGCCACGCAGCTGCCCGCCGCCCTGCTTCCTCCCCTCGCCTCTCTGCTGACCGGTATGAGCTCCACGTCGTGCCCCGAACCCCGTGGACACATCCATTCTCCCCCTGCCTCTCTCCCTCGCGCTCCTGCTACATGGCCGACGCCACCGTAGCCGCAGCGTCGCTGTAGTCGCGCTCTCCGTCGTCCTTGCACCGTGCCGTCATGTCCAAGAGCTCCGCCGCCCTCCTCTTCGTCGAGCTAGACGAGCCCCGAGCGCTCGCTTGCCCCGAGGCCTCTGCACCGACCTCGCCCGACTCCGCCATCGCCGGAGATCCCCTTCGCCGTCGCCGCCGCACCAGCTCATCCCCGACCATGCCGTCTGCCCCCTCGAGACCGCTGTGAGCCCAGCTACCTCTCCCCACTTTCCTCTCTCGCTCTCGAGCCCCGTAGCGACTGCATGTAGCTCACCCGCACACGCCGCCGCGGAGCTCGTCGCCGACGTGACTCCGGCCACCCACTGGCCACACCACCATGTCCAACGCACTCACCGCACTCGTAGGAACCCGTAGCACCTCACCACGAGCCTCGCCGTGTCCTGTAGCCTCGGGTTCATCATCACCCGAACTCTGGCGACCGCCAAAGTCGTCGCCAGCGCCGTTTCCGGCCACCCCGAGCTCAACCAACACCACCAAGAGCTGCGGCTTGCTCCCAGCTACACGTAGATGCCCTCCGCCGCTCATTTGGTCGCCGGAATGCACAAAACCACTCTCACCGCCGCGTTCGGCCTCGCCGGCGGCTAAACGCCAATGAGTTGACCCAGCTGACCCCTCGTTTGACCACGGGTGGGCCCAGTTTGACGCCCCTGGGTTAATGACAGGTGGGGCCCAGCCCTGTTAACTAATCAGGATTAGTTTTAATTAATATTTAGTTAAGCTAATTACACTAACACACGGGACCCACTAGTCAGGGTTGACCTGGACTGTTCCATTGACCGTTGACATCATTCTGATGTAAGGCTGACGCAGTAATTTATTTACTAGAATTATTATTACACAGGAAATTCCAGTAAATACCACAAACTTCAAAAAAGCATAGAAATTAATCTGTAACTCCAAATGCAAAGTTTTATATATGAAAAATTATCAGAAAAATCCAATCTATCCATCTGTACTTGTTTCATGAATTTTTAAACAATTTAACCTGCTGTTTAGTGCAGAACAAGATAAAGCACTTATAAGGGCCATTTATGAGTTTGAAACTTGAATCTTTGATTCAAAATGGTTCAAACCCATCTGGTCTTAGTTGCACTACACTCATTTTGCCATGTTTCATGCATGCATCATTTTGTTGCATATTGTTTGGTGATGTTTGTGTATCGGTGCTCTTTGCGGCAGGTTCTGCCTCCGAGGAGTACCACGGTTACCCTAACGAAGAACAATACCAGTGCATCGACCCATCAGGCAAGCAACCAACCATTTGATCATATCGATACAATCCCATGTTCTCGCTTCTGCTCCCTTTTACTGCATTAAGACAACCCGTTTCAAACTGCTGTGTGCTACGGTAGTTGAACCCATTTCCTCTGCATGACCTATCATTGCCACAGTAACTAGATGAAACCCACTAGCATGTGTAGGAGTTGATTGAGCCATATGTATGTGTTGTTCCTACCTTGCTATGCCTGCTATGCTTAGAGTCGTGTCAGGTCTGGTTCATCTGGGTGATGGGCTAGAGTGAAATGATCATGCCGGTAATGAGAGTGATGTGTTGAACACGATTTGGTAAAGGTATCGATGAGAGGCCATGTAGGAGTACATGGTGGGTTGTTTCATTGGAGCCGACCTTAAGCACTAAGATCGGTATGTGTGATTTAAGATTCAGCTACTACCATGCATTGGACCCTGAAATATGACCCCGCTCGACTTCTTATTCACCCTAGTCCTTTGTCCAGGAGTTGCAAGTAGTTTCTGGTGTTTGTAGCTTACTGGAGGCCGTGGACAGCGCTGACTGTGGGGTGGGCTGTGATGCGGTAGGTACGTGGCACGGTGTACCGGATACCCGTTAGGTATCTCGGGAACCCTGTACACATCGTTCGGGCCCGTATGTGGAAACCTCGGCCGGACTCCCTGCGGATGGAACCTAGATAGGCGATAAACCTGGACTAGAGACTTAGGTGTTTAGGTAGGTCGTGGTCTACACCCACGTCGGCTTTCGCTTGAAGTCTGCCGAGCACATGTCGTGTGCAGACGCTAAGTGGTGGAAACATGTATGAAGAAGTACACCCCTGCAGGGTTAACATTATCTATTCGAATAGCCGTGTCCGCGGTAAAGGACTACTTGGTTGCCTATACAGTTCATAGACAAGTAAATGGAAACTACTAAAAATCTCAAGATAAGCGTGAGTGCCGAGGATGGCTCTTCCGTAGGAAGACGGAGGTGGATCCTCGGTAGTGTATTGAAGTGGTGTGTAGTGGACTCGTGTGCGCAAAACCATTTCAAGTTGGTGTCTCGTAAGATAGCTTAGCCAAGAGTCAAAGCTGGCTTGCTGCAATAACCCCACCAACCCTTCTTGATAATGTGCATGTATGTAGGATCTGCTGTAAGTCTTGCTGAGTACCTTTGTACTCATGTTGCTTTAAATTACATTTTTTCCAGAAGACGCTGCAACCCCTTCTGATGGGTTCTTCGTAGACGTTGACATCGATGAGTAGACTGAGGCCCAGGTGGTGATCCTGAGCTTGTGAAGGACCATGTAGTATAGCTAGGCTTCCCCAAGCCTCTTTTATTTTACTAGTTGTCTGTACTCAGACAAGTTACTTCCGCTGTTGGCTTGTATGCTTGTATGACTTGAATGCTGTGTCGTGTGACCCGTACTTGTGTGTATGCTATGTATGGCTCTCTGAGCCTTTAAATAAGGTACTTGTGTCGTAGAGTCATGTTGTGATGCCTTGTTGTATTTGCACATATCGAGCATATTGTGTGTATGATTGAAATGCTTGGTATGTGTGGGATCTGACTATCTAGTTGTTTATCCTTAGTAGCCTCTCTTATCGGGAAATGTCTCCTAGTGTTTCCACTGAGCCTTGGTAGCTTGCTGCTACTCCAGAACACTTAGGCTGGCCGGCATGTGTCCTTCTTCGTTCCTATGTCTGTCCCTTCGGGGAAATGTCACGCGATGGATACCGGAGTCCTGTTAGCCCGCTACAGCCCGGTTTACCGGAGTCCTGCTAGCCCAGTGCTACAGCCCGGATTCACTTGCTGATGACTGACACATTCGATGCTGGGTCATGGATGCCTGTCCCTGTAAGTCTGTGCCACTTTGGGTTTACGACTAGCCATGTCAGCCCGGGCTCCTTACCATATGGATGCTAGCGACACTATCATATACGTGTGCCAAAAGGCGCAAATGGTCCCGGGCAAAGGTAAGACGACACCCGTGGGAATACCGTGCGTGAGGCCACAAAGTGATATGAGGTGTTACATGCTAGATCGATGTGGCATTGAGTCGGGGTCCTGACAGCATTGGCATCAGAGCTAGACTACCTGTAGGTTCTCCAAGCCAAACTGGTCGATGTTGAGTCTAGAAATGCTTTAGTTCTATGTAGGGGAATTGATTGTGGGATGGAACGTAAGGCTCTTTTTACTCCTTTATCTCATGGCATTCTGATCTGAGTCAGTCTATTCTTCCACCGGGGGTTAAGGAATTAGGATCTCTTCTCTCTATCAGGTTCACGTGTTACTAATCAGTAGTACCTTATAGGTTTGATGGATACAAGCCTAGTTCAGCTCTACTACCCCATTTTGTGCTAAGATGGACCCAGAACCTTGATATGATGTTGTTGAGTGTCTATGCAATTCTTTGCAAAATGCCTCAAAATCCTTTTTGAGCATTTACAGCCGTTATGCTGTCCAATTTCTGCTAGGAATTCTAATGTCTTGTGTTTATCATGTTCCAGATGGCTTCCTGTCCTCAGAATCAAGTGGTTTGTTTGACTCGATGCCTAGATGTACCCGGCCATACTGCCATGTTGGTTAGGGTAATGACTGAGGCAGGATACCGTTGGTATCCTGAGTACACGGTCGAAGAGCAATTCCGAGACTTTAATCAAAGCCAATATTTTTGCACTGTCAGGATATTTCCATCTTATCCTAGATCTACCGAGCCCCTCCACTGCTCCTATGGACTCGGGGTTACTATTGAGATGGCTGTGCAGGATGCTGCCTACTCTATGATGACCATCATGCGAGTCAGGACTGGCCTATTTTGGGACTCCGACTTCCGGTATATGCCAGCTTCACTCCCGGGAGCACAAGGGTATCTCCAGGCTATCTATGCTGACTCCACTCAGGAGGACTCACTAACCCGCACCACTGCACAGTTGCTTGAAGACAAGGACCGTGAAAATCGGGCCTTGAGACTGGAGCTTTTCAATACCCATGCTGATCATTGGGCCACTTTGACTCGGTTTGCACCGGCTGTGCAAGCGGGATATATGGATATGCGAGATCTCTATCCTGTGAGATCTGCTCTGCCAGACATGATGGATTGGCGTGATGTAGGAGGCATCACCCCACCTCGTGGTCCCCGCAGGCCACCATTTGTTGGTCCAAGACCTCATCCTAGCCCCTATGGTCCACAAGCTCCACGGGACCGACTGTTTCCGGATGATCATGTTGAGCTTCCAGGCTATGGTGGTGACTTCTATGAGGACTACTACGGAGCTGTCTGAGTTAGTAGTGGTATCACTAGTAATGTAATGGTTGTATTTCCACCTTCCTGCGTGACTCGTGGGATATGACTTAGCTTGTACCACCTTTCGGAGGTGTAGAAAAATAATGTATAGGAGCTTGGAATGCCCCCGATGAGATGTAATCTTCCTTTTACCGTAGTAGTACTTTGTTGGTTTTGTACTAAACCTTGTATGGTGTGTATGACGATGGAATAGAGAAGCAGTTTCTGTATCTACCATGTCATACGGATGATCATCTTACATTCCAAGTTATCCATTACATTCTACATTTCTATGTCAGAATCTTATCATCCTGGACTAAACCATTGTCTTGTTTTCCTAGGATGGTTAACACCCGCACCAACCCTGCTCCCCCAGAGCAGGCCGAAGGCAGCAGAGTTGGGGAAACAAACCTGCCCCACCCTCCTTCTCTGGCCAAGGTTATGCTGGAAGCCAAGAGAAACAAGCGGGAGACCAACCGTTTGTTGGAGTGCATCGAGCAAAACACAACACACCATCAGAGGAATAACTTGGTGTCGCTCAGCGACTTCATCAAGTTACATCCACCCACCTTCCACCACTCCGTCGAGCCTCTCGACGCTGATGACTGGCTTCGCAGTATTACTCACAAGCTACGCTCTGCACTCGTAGCTGAGGCTGACAAGGTCACATTTGCTGCATATCATCTTGAAGGCCCCGCCAGTCTCTGGTGGGAGAACTATGGAGCCATGCGCCCAGTGGGCCAGGTCACTACTTGGGCTGAATTCAGCGAGGCTTTCCATGAACATCACATTCCGGAGGGTCTTATGGACTGTAAACGCGAGGAGTTCTGCAGTTTCACTCAAGGTCAACTCTCTGTGGATGCATACAGCAGGGAGTTCGGTAACCTAGCACGTTATGCAACTGAGGAAGTTTCCACTGATGCCAAGAAGCAAGCAAGGTTCCGCAAGGGACTTAGCCCTGAGCTTCGCCGTGACCTCCGTCTGCATGAGTGCACATCTTTTCAGAAGCTTGTTAACAAGGCCATCAGTGCTGAGTCTGGTCAGTCTGATTATGAAGCAACACGCAAGCATGGCGGCGACATGGGTTCCTCATCCGGTGCTGGTCCATAGAAGCGCCGGGTGTGGGTGCCTAACACTGCCCTGCCACCCAGGTTCACACCGAGGCCATCCTATCAGGCGCCTCGTCCAGCTCAACAGTATGCACCAGCCAAGCCCTATGGTGGGCCAACCAACAATGCTCCTCCACGCACCAGCTCCGTGACATGCTTCAAGTGTGGGGAATCGGGCCACTACCTGCGCGAGTGTCCCCAGACCAACCCCAACCAGTCTGGAAAAGCTGTTGGCCGTGGCAAGCCGACAGGGAAAGTGTTCTACGCCAAGCCGGCCACCGCTGCACGTGGCCATGTCAACTGTATCTCTATTGAAGAAGCTCAAGAGGATCCAAACGTCGTTCTTGGTATGCTCCTTGTTAATTGCCACCCGGCATCTGTTCTTTTCGATACTGGAGCATCTCATTCATTTATATCCGAGAGCTATGCTCGACTGCATAACACCACATTCTGTGAGATGCCCACCTCTATGGTAATTCAAACCCCGGGATCCAAATGGCAAACTTCTAGAGTAAGCCATGGGAATGAAATTCAAGTCGACAGACTGGTTTTTCTCGCATCTTTGATAGCTCTCAAATCTTCGGATATTAATATCATCTTGGGTATGGACTGGATGTCAGCCCATCATGCCAAGATTGATTGCTTCTCTAGGACTGTTCAACTCACACATCCTTCGGGAAAGATATTCAATGTCTTGACCCGAGTAGCCAAGCGACAGCTATATTCTCTTAACGCCAGTCCTTTGCCAGACCTCGAAGACATTCCGGTAGTCCGTGACTTTCCGGATGTCTTTCCAGAGGAATTGCCAGGTGTTCCACCTAACAGAGATGTTGAGTTCGTGATAGATCTCATTCCAGGAACTGTCCCAATTTCTAGAAGACCCTATAAGATGGCACCACTAGAACTAGCCGAGCCGAGCTTAAGAAACAACTCGATGAGTCCTTGAAAAAGGGTTTCATCCGTCCTAGTTCGTCTCCATGGGCTTGTCCCGTTCTCTTTGTCAAGAAGAAGGATGGTACGGATCGGATGGTTGTAGATTATCGACCAGTCAACCTGGTCACAATCAAGAACAAGTATCCGCTCCCTAGGATCAACGATCTATATGATCAGCTCACTGGATCCTCAGTCTTCTCCAAAATGGATTTGAGGTTGGGCTACCATCAAATCAAAATCAGGAACGGGGACATTCCTAAAACGGCCTTTGTTACTCGTTATGGCCAATACGAGTACACCGTCATGTCCTTCGGTTTAACCAATGCTCCCGCCACTTTCTCTCGGTTAATGAACTCAATCTTCATGGAGTATTTGGATAAGTTCGTCGTGGTTTACCTCGATGATATACTCATCTACTCCAAGAACGAGGAAGAACATGCTGAGCATCTAAGGTTAGTGTTGATGAAACTTCGAGAGCATCGCCTTTATGCCAATTTTTCTAAATGCGAATTTTGGTTGCCAGAAGTGACCTATCTAGGACATGTAATTTTTGGTAAGGGTATTGCTGTCAATCCCGAGCGAGTTCAAGCCGTCCTTAATTGGACTCCACCTAAATTGGTCAAGCAAGTTCAGAGTTTCCTTGGCTTAGCGAGCTATTGTCGCCGCTTTGTCGAGAACTTCTCCAAGGTTGCCAAACCTCTAACTGAACTCCTCAAGAAAGATAAAAAGTTCGAGTGGACTCCACAATGTGAGCACAACTTTCAGGAACTGAAAAGACGCCTGACATCTGCTCCCGTACTGGCACCACCAGATTTCTCTAAGGACTTTGTTATCTATTGCGACGCCTCGCGACAAGGACTAGGTTGCATTCTTATGCAAGATCGTCACGTAATTGCTTATGCTTCACGGCAATTGCACCCACATGAGGAGAATTACCCTACTCATGATCTAGAGCTTGCAGCTGTAGTCCATGCACTTAAAACCTGGCGACATTACCTCCTCGGTAATCGTTGCGAAATCTTCACCGATCATCAAAGTCTGAAGTATATATTCACCCAACCGGATTTGAATCTCAGGCAAAGACGCTGGGTCGAGTTGATCACAGATTTCGACTTAGGGATAACTTACACCCAGGAAAAGCCAATGTCATGGCTGATGCACTAAGTCGTAAATCTTATTGTCAATCTGATGCTACAACAATGTCAACCGCTTCTACATGAGGAATTTCGGAAACTTAATCTTCACATCGTTCCTCAAGGATTTCTTTCCACCTTGGTGGCGAAACCTACTCTTACGGATCAAATCATCGCTGCCCAAAAACGAGATAAAGGAATATCTAAGATGAAGGAGAACATTGCTAGCGGAGATGCTAAATGTTTCTCTACAAATGATCATGGTGTTGTGTACTTTGAGAACCGTCTAGTGGTTCCCAAAAACCAACATTTACGGCAGTTGATCCTTAAGGAAGCTCATGAATCTCCTCTCACCATTCATCCCGGTAGCACTAAGATGTATCAGGACCTACGCCAGAGGTTTTGGTGGACTAGGATGAAGAGAGACATTGCTCAGTTTGTTGCTAGTTGCAACGTCTGTCGCCGTGTAAAAGCAGAGCATCAACGGCCTGCTGGCACCCTTCAACCCTTAGCTATTCCTGAATGGAAATGGGATAAAATTGGTATGGATTTCATCACCGGTTTTCCCAGGACCAAGAGAGGGAATAACGCTATCTTCGTCGTTATCGATTGTCTCTCCAAAGTGGCCCATTTCCTACCTGTTCGCGAGAGTATAACTGCTAGTCAGCTAGCAGACTTGTATATCTCCCGGATAGTATCCCTCCATGGTGTTCCACTGGAAATTAACTCGGATCGAGGAAGTCTCTTCACCTCTCGATTTTGGGAAAGTTTCCAAAATGCTATGGGAACCCGCCTTTCCTTTAGCACCGCTTTTCACCCTCAATCAAGTGGTCAAGTAGAACGTGTCAACCAGATCCTAGAAGACATGCTTCGAGCTTCTGTTATCTCATTCGGAATGGATTCAGAGAAATGCCTTCCATTTGCCGAATTTGCTTATAACAACAGCTATCAATCTAGCTTGGGTAAAGCCCGTTTTGAAATTCTCTATGGACGAAGGTGTCGAACACCCCTTAACTGGTCAGAAACCGGGGAAAGACAATTCTTTGGCCCGGACATGATCCAGGAAGCGGAAGAGCAAGTTCGCGTCGTTCGTGAAAAGTTGAAAACAGCCCAATCTCGTCAAAAGAGTCAATATGACCGAAAACATAAGGCTATGACTTTTGAGGTTGACGAGAAGGCTTACCTTCGGGTTACTCCTCTGAAGGGAACCCATCGTTTCGGTATCAAAGGCAAATTGGCTCCTCGCTACATTGGACCCTTTCGCATTCTCGCTAAACGAGGAGAAGTTGCCTACCAATTGGAACTACCTCCGCATCTCTCCAGAGTCCACGATGTCTTCCACGTTTCTCAACTCAGGCGTTGCTTCTCGGATCCTATCCGTGGAGTGGACCACGAAACGCTTGATCTTCAAGATAACCTCACATATCGAGAGTACCCCGTTCGTATCCTCGATCAAGCCGAGCGTACCACTCGACGTCATAATATCAAGTTTCTCAAGGTTCAATGGTCGCACCATTCTGAGAAGGAAGCAACTTGGGAAAGGGAGGATCGTCTTCGACTTGAGTACCCCGCCTTCTTTCCGGAGGAACCTAAATCTCGGGACGAGATTCTTTTGAGTCGGGGTGAGTTGTCACACCCTAGCTAGTTCATGCATTAGAGTGTTGCATCATGTCTATTTTTCTCAACAGAAACTTGAAATGGGGATGACAGAACCCCTAGCCCCCTCTGAAACCAACTAGGGTTTACTAAAAATATTTTCAGTGAACCTGAAATGCCCTTCTAAAATGTCCATCATTTTTGCCTTGGTTCAGAACCTCTGCCAAAAGTGGTGCACAATTTTCTAGGTCATCCTAAGGTCTTTGAATTAAATCATAAGTATTTGAGTTTGGGCATTTAAATTATATAAATTATTTTAAATGCTCAAATAATCCCAAACTAAAATGTTCCATGCTGGATATATTACAGTTAATGGCCATGAGCAGTTTGGTGAATTTTGGAGTTGTTTAGGTATTTTTAGTAAGTCCACAAAGTTACAGAATAAATATAAAAGATAAATAAAAAGAGAGAGAGGGAACTAACCTGGCAGCCCACCAGCCAGCCCACTAGCCAGCCCACCTAGCCGGCCCAGCCCAGCAGCCGCTCCAGCGAGCTGCTTGCCTTCGCCAGGCAAGCACGCAGGTGCTCGACGGCGGCACCAGCACGCGCCACGCAGCTGCCCGCCGCCCTGCTTCCTCCCCTCGCCTCTCTGCTGACCGGTATGAGCTCCACGTCGTGCCCCGAACCCTGTGGACACATCCATTCTCCCCCTGCCTCTCTCCCTTGCTCTCCCGCTCCATGGCCGACGCCACCGTAGCCGCACCGTTGCCGTAGTCGCGCTCTCCGTCGTCCTTGCGCCGTGCCGTCGTGTCCAGGAGCTCCACCGCCCTCCTCTTCGTCGAGCTAGCCGAGCCCCGAGCGCTCGCTTGCCCCGAGGCCTCTGCACCGACCTCACCCGACTCCGCCATCGCCGGAGATCCCCTTCGCCATCGCCGCCGCACCAGCTCGTCCCCGACCACGCCGTCTGCCCCCTCGAGACCGCTCTGAGCCCAGCTACCTCTCCCCCCTTTCCTCTCTCGCTCTCGAGCCCCGTATCGACTGCACGTAGCTCACCCACACGCGCCGCCGCGGAGCTCGTCGCCGACGTGACTCCGGCCACCCACTGGCCACACCACCATGTCCAACGCACTCACCGCACTCGTAGGAACCCGTAGCACCTCACCACGAGCCTCGCCGTGTCCCGTAGCCTCGGGTTCATCATCACCCGAACTCCGGCGACCGCCAAAGTCGTCGCCGGCGCCGTTTCCGGCCACCCCGAGCTCAACCAACACCACCAAGAGCTGCGGCTTGCTCCCAGCTACACGTAGATGCCCTCCGCCGCTCATTTGGTCGCCGAAATGCACAAAACCACTCTCACCGCCGTGTTCGGCCTCGCCGGCGGCTAAACGCCGGTGAGTTGACCCTGCTGACCCCTCGTTTGACCATGGGTGGGCCCAGTTTGACCCCCCTGGGTCAATGACAGGTGGGGCCCAGCCCTGTTAACTAATCAGGATTAGTTTTAATTAATATTTAGTTAAGCTAATTACACTGACACACGGGACCCACTAGTCAGGGTTGACCTGGACGGTTCCGTTGACCGCTGACATCATTTTGACGTAATGCTGACGCAGTAATTTATTTACTGAAATTATTATTACACAGGAAATTCTTGTAAATACCACAAACTTCAAAAAATCATAGAAATTAATCTGTAACTCCAAATGCAAAGTTTTATATATGAAAAATTATCAGAAAAATCCAATCTATCCATCTGTACTGGTTTCATGCATGTTTAAACAATTTAACCTGCTGTTTAGTGCAGAACAAGATAAAGCACTTATAAGGGCCATTTATGAGTTTGAAACTTGAATCTTTGATTCAAAATGGTTCAAACCCATCTGGTCTTAGTTGCAATACACTCATTTTGCCATGTTTCATGCATGCACCATTTTGTTGCATATTGTTTGGTGATGTTTGTGTATCGGTGCTCTTTGCGGCAGGTTCTGCCTCCGAGGAGTACCACGGTTACCCTAACAAAGAACAATACCAGTGCATCGACCCATCAGGCAAGCAACCAACAATTTGATCATATCGATACAATCCCATGTTCTCGCTTCTACTCCCTTTTACTACATTAAGACAACCCGTTTCAAACTGCTGTGTGCTACGGTAGTTGAACCCATTTCCTCTGCATGACCTGTCATTGCCACAGTAACTAGATGAAACCCACTAGCATGTGTAGGAGTTGATTGAGCCATATGTATGTGTTGTTCCTACCTTGCTATGCCTGCTATGCTTAGAGTCGTGTCAGGTCTGGTTCATCTGGGTGATGGGCTAGAGTGAAATGATCATGCCGGTAATGAGAGTGATGTGTTGAACATGATTTGGTAAAGGTATCGATGAGAGGCCATGTAGGAGTACATGGTGGGTTGTTTCATTGAAGCCGACCTTAAGCACTGAGATCTGTATGTGTGATTTAAGATTCAGCTACTACCATGCATTGGGCCCTGAAATATGACCCCGCTCGACTTCTTATTCACCCTAGTCCTCTGTCCAGGAGTTGCAAGTAATTTCTGGTGTTTGTAGCTTACTGGAGGCCGTGGACAGCGCTGACCGCGGGGTGGGCTGTGATGCGGTAGGTACGTGGCACGGTGTACCGGATACCCGTTAGGTATCTCGGGAACCCTGTACACATCGTTCGGGCCCGTATGTGGAAACCTCGGCCGGACTCCCTGCGGATGAAACTTGGATAGGCGATAAACCTATACTAGAGACTTAGGTGTTTAGGTAGGTCGTGGTCTACACCCACATCGGCTTTCGCTTGAAGTCTGCCGAGCACATGTCGTGTGCAGACGCTAAGTGGTGGAAACATGTATGAAGAAGTACACCCCTGCAGGGTTAACATTATCTATTCGAATAGCCGCGTCCGCAGTAAAGGACTACTTGGTTGCCTATACAGTTCATAGACAAGTAAATGGATACTACTAAAAATCTCAAGATAAGCGTGAGTGTCGAGGATGGCTCTTCCGTAGGAAGACGGAGGTGGATCCTCGGTAGTGTATTGAAGTGGTGTGTAGTGGACTCGTGTGCGCAAAACCATTTCAAGTTGGTGTCTCGTAAGATAGCTTAGCCAAGAGTCAAAGCTGGCTTGCTGCAATAACCCCACCAACCCTTCTTGATAATGTGCATGTATGTAGGATCTGCTGTAAGTCTTGCTGAGTACCTTTGTACTCATGTTGCTTTAAATTACATTTTTTTCAGAAGACGCTGCAATCCCTTCTGATGGGTTCTTCGTAGACGTTGACATCGATGAGTAGACTGAGGCCCAGGTGGTGATCCTGAGCTTGTGAAGGACCATGTAGTATAGCCAGGCTTCCCCAAGCCTCTTTTATTTTACTAGTTGTCTGTACTCAGACAAGTTACTTCCGCTGTTGGGTTGTATGCTTGTATGACTTGAATGCTGAGTCGTGTGACCCGTACTTGTGTGTATGCTATGTATGGCTCTCTGAGCCTTTAAATAAGGTACTTGTGTCGTAGAGTCATGTTGTGATGCCTTGTTGTATTTGCACATATCGAGCATATTGTGTGTATGATTGAAATGCTTGGTATGTGTGGGATCTGACTATCTAGTTGTTTATCCTTAGTAGCCTCTCTTATCGGGAAATGTCTCCTAGTGTTTCCACTGAGCCTTGGTAGCTTGCTACTGCTCCGGAACACTTAGGCTGGCCGGCATGTGTCCTTCTTCGTTCCTGTGTTTGTCCCTTCGGGGAAATGTCACGCGATGGATACCGGAGTCCTGTTAGCCCGCTACAGCCCGGTTTACCGGAGTCCTGCTAGCCCAGTGCTACAGCCCGGATTCACTTGCTGATGACCGACACGTTCGATGCTGGGTCATGGATGCCTGTCCCTGTAAGTCTGTGCCACGTTGGGTTTACGACTAGCCATGTCAGCCCGGGCTCCTTACCATATGGATGCTAGCAACACTATCATATACGTGTGCCAAAAGGCGCAAACGGTCCCGGGCAAAGGTAAGATGACACCCGTGGGAATACCATGCGTGAGGCCGCAAAGTGATATGAGGTGTTACATGCTAGATCGATGTGGCATCGAGTCGGGGTCCTGACACCGGTATCTATATAAACCGGAGAGTTTTAGTCCATAGGACGAACAACAATCATACCATAGTCTAGCTTCTAGGGTTTAGCCTCTCTGATCTCGTGGTAGATCAACTCTTGTACTACCCATATCATCAATATTAATCAAGTAGGAGTAGGGTTTTACCTCCATCGAGAGGGCCCGAACCTGGGTAAAAACATCGTGTCCCTTGTCTCCTGTTACCATCCGCCTAGACGCACAGTTCGGGACCCCCTACCCGAGATCCGCCGGTTTTGACACCGACATTGGTGCTTTCATTGAGAGTTCCTCTGTGTCGTCACCTTTAGGCCCGATGGCTTCTTCGATCATCAACCATGACACTGTCCAGGGTGAGACTTCTCTCCCCGGACAGATCTTCATGTTTGGCGGCTTCGCACTGCCGGCCAATTCGCTTGGCCATCTGGAGCAGATCGAAAGCTACGCCCCTAGCCATCAGGTCAGATTTGGAAGTTTGAACTACACGGCTGACATCCGCGGGGACTTGATCTTCGACGGATTCGAGCCACGGCCGAGCGCGCCGCACTGTCACGATGGGCATGATTTAGATCTGCCACCGGACAGCGCCCAGAGTGCCACTCAGGTGTCCGCTTCGACCCTTAGCTCGGAGCCGACCGGGCCAGTCGGGGACGGACGGTTGGACGCCGCCCCGGGAGCTGCAATCTCTACGGCGATCGAGCCGAATACCAGCCTAGTCCTTTGTGAGGCATGTGACTCCAAGGTGCCGGACTCCTTTCCGGACTCCGAATCTCCCACACCCCTTCCGATCGAACCCAATTGGGCTCCGATCATGGAGTTCACCGCTGCGGACGTCTTTCAGCACTCGCCCTTTGGTGACATCCTGAATTCACTAAAGTCCCTCTCTTTGTCAGGAGAGCCCTGGCCGGACTATGGTCAACAAGGTTGGGATGCGGACGATGAAGAAATTCGAAACCCACCCACCACCCACTTCGTAGCCACTGTCGACGATTTAACCGACATGCTCGACTTCGACTCTGAAGACATCGATAGTATGGACGCCGATGAAGGAGACGAACAAGAAACAGCGCCCGTAGGGCACTGGACAACCACCTCATCACACTATGTATGCATGGTGGACACACCTAAAAGAAATGACGACGAGGATCAAAAGGGCGCAACGAGGGATCGTTCCCTCGAAAAGCAATCAAAGCGGTGGCGTAAGCACTGCGGCAAACCCCACCTCGACAGAGACCCAGCCATAGAGCAGAGCGAACCGCCGGACGACGAACATGCCCTCGAGCAACCGTCCGAACAGGGTAACTTGGATGAACAAACCGAACAACCCATCCTCGGCGAATACAATAGTCTGGACGACCTCATGTTGGACAAGTTGCTGGAGCAGAAGAACCTCCACCAAAGGCTCGTCGCCACTGCGCGTAGCCTGAAAAAGCAGAAGCGGAAGCTCAAAACATCGGAATATGCACTCAGAATCAGATGGGGCAAAGTACTCAACACCGCACACAGGTACGGCGACAATCACCACACAAAGAGCTATCCGAAGCGAAAATTACTACCGGAATTTGATGAGGAGGCCTTAGAGCCCCCACAGTCAAAAATCAAGGAAGCAACCAGGTCGGATAGACGACCCCACGACCGACATCGAGCGAAAAAGGGCGCCGCACTCAATCCGGCACGTGATTCGCACAAGGATTCACATCAAAAATACGGCCCAACCAGATCTATCTACGGGCTGAGAAAGCAAGCTCTAGTAAGCAATACAACGCAACAAATATCCGAACATCGCGGCACACCCAAATACAGGGGCGCCGCACATCCCCTATGTTTCACCGATGAGGTGCTGGACCATGAATTTCCAGCGGGATTCAAGCCCGTAAACATAGAGGCATACGACGGAACAACAGACCCTGGAGTCTGGATTGAGGATTATATCCTCCACATACACATGGCTAGAGGAGAGGACCTCCACGCCATAAAATACTTACCCATCAAGCTCAAAGGGCCAGCCAAGCATTGGCTTAAAAGCCTTCCCGAAAACACCATAGGAAGTTGGGAAGAGCTCGAGGATGCTTTTCGGGCAAATTTTCAAGGGACCTATGTCCGACCTCCAGATGCAGACGATCTAAGTCATATAACTCAACAACCCGGAGAGTCAGCCCGGAAACTCTGGAACAGATTTCTCACTAAAAAGAATCAGATAGTCGACTGTCCGGATGCTGAAGCCCTAGCAGCTTTCAAACATAGCGTCCGAGACGAATGGCTCGCCAGACACCTCAGCCAAGAAAAGCCAAGAACAATGGCCGCATTGACAAGCCTCATGACCCGCTTTTGCGCAGGAGAGGATAGCTGGTTGGCAAGAAGCAGCACCAGCGACCCAAGTACATCCGAACTTAGAGATGGAAACGGGAAACCGCGCCGTAGCAAGGAACATCGCCGGATCAAGGATAACAGCCCGAAGAGCACGACAGTCAACGCCGGATTCGAAAGCTCTTGGCAAAATCAGAAAAAGCCGCCCCCAAAGATGACAGTGACGAGCTATCTAACCTCAACAAAATCTTGGACAAAATATGTCAAATCCGCAGTACCCCCGGGAGGCCGGCAAACCATACACACAGAGATTGTTGGGTCTTCAAGCAATCCGGCAAACTCAACGCCGAACACAAGGGGCTCGACATACCAAGCGAAGATGACGGCGAATCCCATATGCAGAACACCAGAGAACAAAAGAAGTTCCCACAAGAAGTCAAAACAGTAAATTCACTTCATGTGACAAAAGGAAAAAACAGATTGGCGCCTACGGAGGCACGCGCCATACGGCCTGTCCCAGAGGAATCCAGCCACTGGTTGTTACAACCAATCACCTTTGACCATCCGGATTACTCCAGAGGTATCTAGAACGCAGGCCGGACTGCCTTGGTCTTAGATCCGACAATTGATGGACTCCACTTTACACAAGTCCTAATGGACGGCGGCAGTGACCTAAACCTACTATATCAGGACACAATCCGCAAAATGGGGTTAAACCCAGCAATAATCTGCCATGGCAACACTTCCTTTAAAGGGGTCACGCCAGGCCCAGATACCCATTGTATGGGTTCCCTCTCGTTAGAAGTTATGTTCGCCCCCCCACAACTTCCGAAGCGAAATGCTAACCTTCCACATTGCCCCATTTATAAGTCGCTATCAAGCGCTACTGGGACGCGAAGCTTTCGCCTACTTTAACGCAATGCCGCATTATGCATCCCTTACACTCAAAATGCCTGGTCCACGAGGCATCATCTCATTAAAGGGAAATATCAAATGTTCCCGAGCACGTAGGATGGTGCGGCTGCCTTGACAGCCGCACACTTACCCAGCTTTCTACTCAGAGCACCTAAAAAGGTCGTTAAAGACCCCGGACATGGCTCGACAAGTCTTGCGTAAACATGCAAAGGCTTCATAGCCGCATAACCCTGTACAAGGGGCTCCGCGCGACAATAAAGCTCAATCCTACCCATGTTTTTGTATTATACTTTGTTTATTTTAACATAGATTTCTCGCACGATCAATTTTCCACTAAGTTCCTCTCTTTTGCAGACAAACGCCATGCTACACCCGTCCAAGATATGGGACAACGGAGACACAGGCGCAGACGTGCAGCAGGGACCCGTTTCAAGGATTCTTTTCAGATTAAGACCCCGCGTAAACCTTTTTTACTGTCTCTTGTTGATAACATCCCCCGGTTTTTGCTATAACCGAGGAGGAGGCTGGCGTCTTGGCATGTGGCCACGCCAGAACTTTGCACGTACCTGGACACCAGGGGTTTTTTATCAGGGGCCTTTGTGCGGCCCATTTTCATAAAGACCGAATACCTTAGGGAGTGTTCGGCATCACAAGTTTGGCCTTATATGCATCAGCTCCGAATCATGTCTTTGGTCAAATGTTGGGTTTGCCCGGCTCCTGTGTTTTGCTGCCTTATGTTCCGCTCTATTGGCTAAGGCGGCACCAGGAGAACTACTGCGATTGTGCCCCGGTTCGGCCAGGCGAGCACCTCAGTAGAGAAAGCCGAAAACTGACTATCATGATATAGCGAGAGACTGGTCAACCACTCGATGACTTACCGGAATCTTTAGAATTCCTCCGCATTACGAAGGGCCGTTTCCCGGTCAGGCACACACGCGCCCCGAATTTGGGCGAGCGCGGTGCCCCTAGGGGCTATTCAGTAGCCCCACTTTCAAACTCCTATGGCTAAGTGAAAGTGATAAAGCATTATAGTCCGGTTGCCTAGTTCGCTGCGCTATCACCTCCTTTATAGGACCAAGACGTTGGATCAAGTGTGAAAAGGCGCCTTCTGCGAACACCCCCGCATTATATGCGTGGGGGCTGAAGCCAACGACTGCCATCTTTCAGGTTATATACACATATACATTAACGGCCGCACAGGAGGCATTCTAACTCTTGAAAGCACAAGTATAAAAAGCTTTTATATTCCATCAAAGTATTGTTTTACAATGGCACATTTCATTCAAACACAACATCCTTCGAGCACTGCGTCTCTATTAAACGAGCGCCCTGCAGAACTTCCTCAAAGTAGTGCTTGACAGGTAGTCGGCTTTCGTCCGAATCCTGGGATGCAACAACACTGGCCTTCATATCCGCCCAGTATGTCTTGACACGGACAAGAGCCATCTGCGCACCCTCTATGCACGCTGACCTCTTCATTGCATCAACATGTGGCACCGAACCAAGGAACTGCTGCACCAAGCTAAAATAACTCTTCGGTTCTGGCTCTTCCGGCCACAGACGACTCGCGACGTACCTCATGACAAGTCCGGATAACTTGTTCAGCTCCGCCCAAGCGGCCAAACGGTCAGATACCGAAAGTGGGCGCTCTGGATTATGGAACTGCGACCAAAAAAGTTCTTCCAATTCATGGTCACCCAGACTCCGGAAGTGTTCGGTCGCGTCTGCGGCACTCGCCACCAAATCCAGATAAGTGTTCACCGCACTCCACTTCCAGTCTAATGGAGCATACTTAGGATCCCCGAACTTCATCCGCAGCATATAGGGCTTTCCAGCCGTGATATCTCCGGCCTGACGTAGCTCCTTTTTCATAGCTCTCATTGCAGAGCGAGTGTCCTTGGCCTCGGCAGTGACCGTTTCTAGGTCCTTCTGTGCCACCCTATCTTCTTTTTCAAGAAGCTTACAACGGTCGGCAGCATCCTTCAATTTTACAGCCATCTCGGCCATTTCTTTCTTGCTCTGGCAGTGAGCAGCCTGTTCGGCTTTTAGCTCTTCAGACGCCTTCACGGCAGTCGCATCACTTTTCCTGGCTTGCTCCTTGGCTCGGGCAAGTTCCGCCCGAAGGTTTTCCATGGCAGCGACACCATCTACATTACACACACATGTTATAAGGTACAAGCATCAAGCTCCTCTTTCCAGATGTCTTTGGAGACATTACATACCTTGTGCCTCGTCCAGCCGCTCATTTACAAGCGCGATGTCGGCATCTGCCATGTCAAGTTGCTGCTTTAACTCGGCAAAATCATCAGTCCGGCTAGCCACTGAACACCTCGCCGCCTACATAGGAAAGGCGACATATTATACCTGGGATTATGATCCTCTGTGTGCCATCATTTTTGACAACACACAGAGTCTCAGGGGCTACTATCTATACAGGGCGCATTTTATATGCGGCTCTGTCAAAAGGTACATCTTTTCGCGTACCTCAAAACCTATCAGTAAACTCCTGGCGGCCTCGTACAATCCGCTTTCCACGGATGTAATCCTTCTAATCACCGTGTTCGTCAACACACGGTGTTCTTCTGAGATAGAGGCTCGCCCGAGCAGATCCTTCAGCTCCTCCGACCGTGCACCGGAAGGTGCCGAACTAGTCCGATGACCTTTTTCGAGGTCCGGATTTGGAAAAACCCTCCGAGACGACACCTCGGGGTCGCCCGCCTCGCAAGACGGTACAGCTGGAGGAGGCGTTTCGCTCTCCATCATCTCCGGATGAAGATCCCCTGAAGATGAGCTCTGCTGAGAAGGGTTGAGATCCGAACTGCAAGGTAAAATTTCGGTTATCTTCCTCATAAATAAAACAGGGATGTAACTCCTTTTAAAACCCCTCTCTTTACTTACGGCTCGGTGGAGAGCTGATCCCCTTGGGGGCGCAATGCGGCCGGGGCACTCTCCGGCGCCGGACCCTCTGACAAAGGTCTCTTCCCCCGCTTTGAGGCTATCGCCTCCGGGTCTTCAGAGGTGTTCCTCTTCTTTCCCGGGATAGAGGAGTTCTCGACTCCTCCTTTCCTGACAGCCTCCTTCACGGAGGCAGTAGCTTCTTTGTTCCCCTCTTCACCTTCTTCAAAGGGTGCAATCTCCCGCATCCTAGTCAACACGGGATGCGGCGTGGTCTCGGGGAGGGGGGCCGGACACCTGATAAGCTTTGCTTCCGCTATCCACTCCTGTTCAAAGGATGGCTCTTTTAAGGGCGATTTTATGATAAATATATGGATGGCGTGTCCGGGTATGGGGCTACTTACTTGAGTATCCAGGCGATTGCAGCTCAGGCCTGCGTCCTCGAACAAGTCCGGACACCTTGCTTGTGATCCGAAGAATAATTTGTACATCTCCATGGGCGTCGTGCCCATAAAGTGTTGGAGAGCTCGTGGCCCTTCCGGATTAAATTCCCACAGGCGGATGTGGCGACGTTTGCAGGGCAGTATGCGGCGAATCAGCATAACCTGCGCCACTACGGCCAAATTAATGTCTCTCTCTAGGAGATCTCGAATGTGGCCCTGCAGCAAGGGCACGTCCTTGGACGGCCCCCAGTTAAGTCCTTTATTGACCCATGATGCTAGCCGTGGTGGGGGACCCGAGCGAAAAGCAGGCGGCATCGCCCATGTGGTGCCCCTGGGGGCTGTGATGTAAAACCACTCCCGTTGCCATAATCCGAACTCCTCTTGAAAAGAGCCCTCGGGCCATGGAGCATCGACAATCTTGCTTATAATTGCACCTACGCACTCAGTGTGCTGCCCCTCGATCATCTTCGGTTATACCTTGAAGGTTGTAAGCCACAACCCGAAGTGAGGAGTAACGTGGAGGAAGGCCTCGCACATGACGATGAACAATGAAATTTGGAGGATGGACTCCGGAGCTAAGTCATGAAATTCCAGCCCGTAATAAAACATGAGCCCCCTCACGAAGGGATCAATCGGGAAGCCTAGCCCCCGAAGGAAGTGAGATGTGAACACCATGCTCTCACCAGGCTGGGGAGTGGGAATAGCCTGCCCTTGAGCAGGCAACCTATGCGGGATTTCGCTGGTCAGGTACCTGGCATCTCTCAGCTTTCGCATGTCTTCCTCCGTAACAGAGGAAGGCATCCACCGGCCTTGGAGGTCGGAGCCGGACATCATCGAAGGTCCGAAGCGCCTGGATCTGGAGCTTTGGGTGTTGGAACTCAAGGCGAGAGACGAGCTTGATTGGATTGAAAAAGAGGAGGTGAGCCTTGGTCTCTTTATAAAGAGGTTGAATACCAAGAGCCCTCCCCGTGACCGTTTGGGACTTACCTTCTATTAAAGAAGTCGTACCGATGGCGCGGTTGGGTTATCCATACCCGTATTGATGGGAATCCCAGAATAAGGGGACACGATCTCTGTTTTGACAAGACGTGCCAAGGAAACCGCCTCGCTAAACGCGCTGAGGTGGGACAGTAAAACAATTCGAATAAAGGTTTGGCTGTGGCATGACGTCACGCTACGGAATATGTCAGCAGATTAGATTTGTGCAGATGTTATTCTCTCTATGATGGCATGTGGAACTTATTTTACAAAGCCGGACACTATCCTTGTGTTCAAACATCTTCTATGAAGTATTCGGAGGAGGAACCCGCCTTGCAATGCCGAAGACATTTTGCGCACCGGACTCGTCGTCATTGAAGCCTGGTTCAGGGGCTACTGAGGGAGTCCTGGATTAGGGGGTGTCCGGATGGCCGGACTATGACCTTTGGCCGGACTCCCGGACTATGAAGATACAAGATTGAAGACTTCGTCCCGTGTCCAGATGGGACTTTCCTTGGCGTGGAAGGCAAGCTTGGCGATACGATATGTAGATCTCCTCCCATTGTAACCGACTCTGTGTAACCCTAGCCCTCTCCGGTGTCTATATAAACCGGAGAGTTTTAGTCCATAGGACGAACAACAATCATACCATAGGCTAGCTTCTAGGGTTTAGCCTCTCTGATCTCGTGGTAGATCAACTCTTGTACTACCCATATCATAAATATTAATCAAGCAGGAGTAGGGTTTTACCTCCATCGAGAGGGCCCGAACCTGGGTAAAAACATCGTGTCCCTTGTCTCCTGTTACCATCCGCCTAGACGCACAGTTCGGGACCCCCTACCCGAGATCCGCCGGTTTTGACACCGACAATCTTCTTAACAAGAAAATCACTGGCATTAGATCGACATGCAAAATAATGCGAAGCATTATTCTCAGGAGGCACGGTGAATAGCTCGTGATGCCGCATGCCACAACATTCCAAGCTCAACTTTGCAATCAAACACAAGGCCTGGCATTACATAGACAATATTCAGAACAAACTCTTAACACAGGAATATCTCAGCAGAGTAACTATTTACTTCTAAACTGAACACAGGAATAGGAAAAAACACTCGATGCTGCTCACAGCAAGGGCGTCCCACTCAAAAATATCAAATGCATGTCTTCTGGCTAACATCAATGAGCAAATTTTGACAAGGTTTTCCAATTCCAATATATTAAACTAGCGTCTTCTTGCTAACATCAATGAGCAAATTTTGACAAGGTTTTCCAATTCCAATATATTAAACTAACGTCTTCTTGCTAACATCAATGATTAAACTTTGACAAGATTTTCCCATTCAAAATATGTAATACCTATGATCGTGTCCTGTCTTAGCTTCTTGTACTTGTTTGGGCAATTTTTGCCCAGGGCACTCCACGTGTTGTTAAATTGCCAATGGTCTCTGCAGACTAGTCATGTCACCGGTGTCTAATAATACTCTATAAAGCTTCTCGGTCATTCCTTGTGTAATGTACCACATCCAGTGACTGCTTCTTTCTGGAAAGTGGAACGACCAACTAGACCCAATAACGCAGCAGTTTGCCTTGGACACATTGGCTCCTTTTGTGCAGTTCAACTAAAATCGAAGTCGGAATAAAACCGAGCTTTAATTTTGATATCCTTGTAAGCAACAATAGGTATAAGGGAAACAATTACTGAGAAATAATGGTTGATGACTTGTCTTAATGGGAAACAAAGCAGGAGAGGAGCAATTCTCCATCAGTGTGATTCATTCATATTCAGGGCCGGCCCCAGGGGGGGGGGCAGGGGGGCGGCCGCCCTGGGCCCCCACATGCTAGGGGGCCCCACCCGGTGAATAGCAGGCTACTAGGTCTTCCCATGTCAGAAAAAATAGTCAAAGGCGTGGCCTTTCAGCCTTCATGCGCGCACACACACGCACACGATCGCAAGCCAAACAAGCAGCAGCGGCTGGATTAGCGACAGGCACGCCCTGATTAGCGATTGCTTCTTTCATCCTTCACATAGAAAAAGAAGACAACGATCTGCTGTCACTTCACGGCTTGACCTAAAAAAATGCAATCGTGATTTCCCTACCTCCCAGCCCTAGGCCACCGACACGCAGTACTGCAGGTCTGCCGCCTGGCTCTTGCTAATTCCTAATTCCCTTCTCCTAGTCTCCTTCCCAATTCAGTTCGCCGCTGATTTCAGTTAGGGGGGCCCATCTTCACGCTTGATCAATAGTTCTCCGAATCTAAGCACCGCAAAAAGCACACGGGCTGATGCTATCATGGATTCGACCGTCAAAATCAGGCATATTTTATTTGCAATTTGCGGTTCCTTGATGTGTATGTGGTACCGTTCGACAATCGATGCAAAAATTACTTTTTCAGAATTGTGTGCTGGTATGCTGCCGAGAAACAAGAAATATGCATCGTTTAGCAATAAAAGGAAAAGGAAGAAGGCGGCTGATAAATTGGTACAATCACAAAGTGTTGCACAAAATTTGTTGAAACATTCTCTCTTGATAGTTGATCTGATGTTGAGGTATATGATCTTATTGCTGAGTTGAAGATTACAAGATCCACTTTGCCAGATGGCGTAATGTTTGCTATGGGGATTTTTGGGCATGTCAGAGAAGTTGATTATTATCCGAATATCTTCGTTGCTCATTGCATCTTGTTTATGGTGTTTGTGACGGTTGTAATGGCTGAAAAAAAATTCAAAGCTGGAATTGTTGAAGAACTATTTGTGGTTAACAATGACTCGAGGGAGGTTAAATCGTTTGGCTACATTATGCATCGAGAACAAATTATTGGATGAGATTAACATCGACCCCATCATAAGTGACTTTGCATCGAGGAATGTTAGAAGAAATATTTAAGGTAATATGTATAAATTATTTGATATGCATACTGATTTTCAATGCATTTGAGTGTTATTAATATTTTTTTACATATATATATGTATTCATTTTTATTATTATGATGCGTTTATTAAGGGCCCCAAATTTTAGTTTCGCCCCGGGCCCCCAAAATATCAGGACCGGCCCTGTTCATATTGACTGAGACGTTATCTTAACAATGCCTTGGTTCAACATGTATAAAGAACGACAAAGCAGAAAAGTACCATTCCTAAAACAATGCAACTGATTCATTTTTAAATAGACATTATCTTAACAATACCTTGGTTAAACATGTAGAAAGAACTACAAAGCAGGATAGTACCATTCCTAACAAGTGTTGCAGTTTTGAACTAAGATTCAGTAGTTAATTAATTCTGAGAGTGGCATTGTTTAATTTTACCAGCAACATTAGATTAACGAAAAGCATAAACAGTTCCAGGGGAGAGTGGGCGCAACAACAATATATGCTTCCATCTACTTATAAAGGGGGTGATGCAAAGTTTGTTGTAACAAAGCAACAAGCATCATGTCTGGGTTGGTCCCATTTTTGTTCACTACTTAGGGCGTGTTTGGTTCCAATAAGTCACCTGACTTATAAGTCAGGTGACTTAAAACCAGTGACTTATATATTACGCCTGTTTGGTTGTCACCTGACTTATAAGTCATCTGACACACCTTCCCACACCAATCAACATCATGTAGGTGGTGGGACACACGTAAAAGGGGGTGACTTATAAGTTTTAAGTTGGGGTGGAGCAACTTATGACTTATAAGTTGGGGTGACTTATAAGTCGGGTTTGTTTGGCAAAATAAGTCACTTTTTTCACTTTTCGACTTATAAGTTGGTGACTTATTTGGAACCAAACAGGCAAAATAGCTGTATGGGACATGCTAGCACCATGTGCGTCCACACGTATAAATGGGTGATGCAGAGTATGTAGCCAAGCAACATATCTGTGTTGGTCCCATATTTGTTCTCTTTGAACTTGTTTCCTATGTGAGGGCAGCAAATCTAGTCCTGCACAAACTACCCGCCCCCCCAGTTTCTTTCCCTTTTCAACAAAGAGATCGGTTCCTTACAGATGTGTGTACTGGGTTACCCCCTTTTTCCCTTTTCGACCAACAAAGTGGCTAGATAGCCAGTCTATACTACTTTTCCTCCCTCCTTTCCTCATTGAACCACATCCTAGATTCATGCTCCACCCCACCACACCTTTCTTTCCTCTTTGAACCAAGACCTAGATTCGACTACAGATCGAAAAAGATCCACATGCAGCTAGAGCAACGACGGTTTTGAATAAACTTATACCTTAGGGTCGTTGGGATGTGGCAAGGCATGCGGCGGGAGGACGGATCTGCCCACACTACGTACGACAGCGAGGAAGAAGGGGTCGATGGCCCTCCCGCACAGGCGCTGGGTGAAAGAGAACAGCACAGCCGGCAGTGGATTGCCTCCCTCGCCAAAGGCGATAGAGTTAACGCTGCACCTCCTCCCCTTCCCGGTGCGACGTGATACAGACACCTCCTTCACCAGCTGTGAGGGGGGAGAGAGACAAGAGGCCAACGCAATCTTGTTTAGATCTGGTGAAGAGAGGGTGAGAGACTGTGAATATAGCAAACCCTAGCAAATGAACGCTGAGGCTCCAACGTGTAGCATATACGTATTGCGGCGAGCGTGTGGAGAGTGCAAACCCTAGCGAACAAGCGCTGAGGCTCCCGCTTATATATATACTAATGTGGTACGGTCTGAGCTCCGGTGCCTTCACTCCATCTGCTTTTCGCTGTATGACAGGTGAGCCAGCCACATTTGGGCCCACCTGTCATAGACCCAAAGGAAGGTGCACTAAGTCAATGAAGCTGCGTCCATATAGTACTCTCATGTGTATACGACTAATATGTAGTGGAGTGGTTTTATTATTCTCTCCATAGCAATCGTTTTAAATTGTGTAAGTAGGAAACGAAACTCTTTATTTAATGTACGGAGGGAGTACTACTTTCGATGAACTAACGATCCATGCCCACGCGTCCTGGTCGCACTTCCTGTCCTTCACGTGTGGTACACTACCCTCCCTTAAGTGAACAACCACACATGCGCCAAATTATCGGAAACGTGTGAGAGTGTGTACAAATAAAGAATTTTAATTTCAATTATCAGAAAGGTTTGAGAGTATTACAAAGTTTGACTCCAGTCAAATCTAATATGCGGAGTAAATAAAAATGGAGGGCTACTACGTCCATCCGGGTTTTTAGTCCACACCATTTTTTAAATCAAAGTTAATAGTTGGACAAATAAAATTACAGGGGAGCTGGAGACAAAGTTGTGAGAAGTCTTAGAAATCAATACAAAACTTATGCTCTTAGTACCAACGTCGATCCTTCTTCGAGGAAACATTTGGTTCATAGCCAATTGTGTGATAAAATTGCACCAACGTGAAAGACGACTGCGTCTCCAACGCAACCAAGGTGAACTGACGAAGGATATCATCTTTGTGCGTAACAAGCAAAGAGCACTGATGGAAGACATCTTGTTTTTCATTGAAAATCGATCAGCTGCACCAGCCGACGCAACCATGAGGCGCGACCATGAGCATCGATAGTTTGTGGTCTATTTTTTGTTTGTCCTATTTTTTTTGTTTCTTGTTGCTACATTATATACTTGTGGGAGCTTAGATGTGATATCCTTAAATAAACATCTAGATGTGAATTGGACAAACTGATTTTCTAACGTACCAAGAAAGAAAACTCGATCAAAAACACGCCCCCGCTTCCAGGTCGCGAGAGTCGTCGCGCACACACACATAGACATAGACATGCATATCCGTGTTTACGTAAATTCCATTTCCATGTTCATCTCCAATCATATTTGTCCAACTGGCACATTATTCACGTTGTTAATTATATACGCAGCAATATTAACGTACATCATCTCTTGTTTGTGCACGTCCGGACCGCTGCCACTGCCGGTCCTGACCAACCCGAACCCTCTTCGTCACCCGCGCGTGCTTCCCGCCCGAAACGGTCAGTGCCACATTCATGAAGGAAATATGCCCTAGAGGCAATAATAAAGTTATTATTTAATTCCTCATATCATGATAAATGTTTATTATTCATGCTGGAATTGTATTAACCGGAAACATAATACATGTGTGAATACATAAACCAACATAACGTCACTAGTATGCCTCTACTTGACTAGCTCATTAATCAAAGATGGTTATGTTTCCTAACCATAGACATGTGTTGTCATTTGATTAACGGGATCACATCATTAGGAGAATGATGTGATTGACATGACCCATTCCATTAGCCTAGCACTTGATCGTTTAGTATATTGCTATTGCTTTCTTCATGACTTATACATGTTCCTGTAACTATGAGATTATGCAACTCCCGTTTACCGGAAGAACACTTTGGGTGCTACCAAACGTCACAACGTAACTGGGTGATTATAAAGGAGTACTACAGGTGTCTCCAAAGGTACATGTTGGGTTGACGTATTTCGAGATTAGGTTTTGTCACTCCGATTGTCGGAGAGGTATCTCTGGGCCCTCTCGGTAATGCACATCACTATAAGCCTTTCAAGCAATGTAGCTAATGAGTTAGTTACGCAATGATGCATTACGTAACGAGTAAAGAGACTTGCCGGTAACGAGATTGAACTAGGTATTGGATACTGACGATCGAATCTCGGGCAAGTAACATACCGATGACAAAGGGAACAACGTATGTTGTTATGCGGTTTGACCGATAAAGATCTTCGTAGAATATGTAGGAGCCAATATGAGCATCCAGGTTCCGCTATTGGTTATTGACCGGAAACAGTTCTAGGTCATGTCTGCATAGTTCTCGAACCCGTAGGGTCCGCACGCTTAACGTTACGATGACAGTTTTATTATGAGTTTATATGTTTTGATGTACCGAAGGTTGTTCGGGATCCCGGATGTGATCACGGACATGACGAGGAGTCTCGACATGGTCGAGACATAAAGATTGATATATTGGACGACTATATTCGGACACCGGAATTGTTCCGGGTGATTTCGGAGAAAACCGGAGTGCTAGAGGGGTTACCGGAACCCCCCGGGGAAGTATTGGGCCTTAGTGGGCCTGAGGGGAGAGAGAGGGCAGCAGCCCAGGAGGTGGCGCCCCCCCATGGGGAGTCCGAATTGGACTAGGGAGGGGGGGTGCGCGGCCCCTCTTTCCCTCTTCCTCTCCCTCTCTTTCCTTCCCCCTTCCTCCTTCCTAGTGAGACTAGGAAAGGGGAATCCTACTCCCACTAGGAGGAGGATTCCCCCCTCCTTGGCGCGCCCCCTAGGGCCGGCCGGCCTCCCCCCTTGCTCCTTTATATATGGGGGCAGGGGGGCACCCCAAGACACACAAGTTGATCTTCGTGATCGTTCCTTAGCCGTGTGCGGTGCCCCCCTCCACCATATTCCACCTCGGTCATATCGTTGCGGAGTTTAGGCGAAGCCCTGCGCCAGTAGAACATCATCATCGTCACCACGCCGTCGTGCTGACAGAACTCATCCCCGACACTTTGCTGGATCGGTGTCCGGGGATCATCGTCGAGCTGAACGTGTGCTGAACTCGGAGGTGCCGTACGTTCGGTGCTTGGATCGATCGGATCGTGAAGACGTACGACTACATCAACCGCGTTGTCATAACGCTTCCGCTTACGGTCTACGAGGGTAGGTGGACATTACTCTCCCCTCTCGTTGCTATGCCATCACCATGATCTTGCGTGTGCGTAGGAATTTTTTTTAAATTACTACGTTCCCCGACAATTCATGCCCGACCAGAGCGGACGCGACCTCTCACTGGCGCCGGCATTGAAGCGGCGCGCCGGCCGAGAGAGTGTCGCCCGTGCCACTTCCGGGTGCACGCGGCTGCTCCGCGTTCAAAGGTCGCAATAGCCGGCTACAACATGCATGTAAAAAGTTTTTGGGAGTCCGTGCTATAGCTAGCTGTCCTCCCCCAACTAGTCAATCTCTTCCAGTAGTGCTAGTAGTACTCCATGGCACGATCCATCGACAAGCACGCGGGAAAGTTATCGTATACTCGGTTTGCGGTGAGTGGCATGCCGAGCGACCGTGGAGGAGGGTGAGACACGAACACGACAGACGTGATTTACTCTGTGATTTGACTGCTCGTTAGTGGCCCCTACACGTACTCCCCCTACGTGTATGCAACAGTCACACGTACACATGGACGCAAAAACGCGCGTGACGCCCTAATGCATGCATGTCCGAGCACACGACGGAACACACACGGTCACGCTAAGTGCTCAACCTACACGTGCATGCACACACATACTCAGTCATGGTGAGCTAGTGACCGTATAAACACCGGAAAATATATATATTGAGCGCAATGAGCGTATTATGAAGTCCACTGACCGTATTTTTACAAATATACAGTGACAGACAGTGTATTTACCTCGTTTGAAATTAATCCATATTAACCGGAGAGGAGGCAGTATGGAGTAGCATTACTTGCGCTCGATGGCTCGCAGGACAAGGACAAACTTTTGACTAATGCAAGCTCTCCCTCGCTCAGGCGGTGGACGTGCAACAGTTAATTCGGTGTCAGATTGCTAGAAGCATACACTATACTACTAGTGCTACTATTGTTCGACTTCCCGAATAGGCGAACAGCCAAGTGCAAAGTTTACTAATATAGTCCATAAAGGTACGTACTATACTAGTACTAGGAACCGGATGGAGGAGCGTCTGCACTCTTATTATAATTTTAAAACGTGATAAAGCAATCTTCAACACATTTGGTTATCTTCGAGGGTTCTTGCATGTGATAATGGAAGTTGATTGCATGGAACACTCGCCACAATTCTCACTTAATTCTGGCTCATATCCTGTTACAAATAGTAGCGCTCGGTAATATTTCCTCTTTTTTGGTTATTCAACATGTAAACAGGTCAGCAAACCTTGCGACGCATCTTCGTGCGAACCGTGCTTGCTGCACTTTGAATGTGGCCGAGAGCTGGCTTGATGAAACACCTCGCTTCCTACTTCTTTTTTTGCGGGGTACCTCGCTTCCTAGTGATCAGTGTCTTGGCTGATTGTCCTAAGAATGCTTATATGTGAATAAAGCTCTCTCATTTACCCACAAAAAGGATTGAGCCATATTAACCGGAAAGGAGGGAGTATGGACTAGCACTACTTTTTGGTGTGTCCCGTCAACTCGCAGAACGAGGAGAAGCTTGCAGGACAAGGTGAAGCTCGCTTACGCCTTTTGACTAATGCAACCTAGTGGACATGCATCAGTCCATTCGGTGTCAGATTGTCAGAGGCATACACTATAGTACCCAACATGCGGAGTACCATCATTGTTCGACTTCACGAAGAGGCGAAGAGCCAAGCGCAGTAGTACGAGTAGTACTACTACTAGAACTGCATGATGGAGCGTTTGTACTCTTATTTCTTTTTATCTCTGATAAAGTACACGTTTATTCCGGAGAAGGGCGGAAAACGGCAGCCCAACATCAACATGTAATGAATGATATCGATCAACCAACCATGCTCGAATATATCTTGGCCTCCATGCGAACCCGTGTGTGTGTTCTCGCTCCTCGTCTCTCTCAAGGAACGGTGGGTTGGCTCTTTGCCGTCAATTGAGATCGGTTTGCTCACACTCCTGTCCCACATGTCAGTGATATGCCAAGAGGAGGTGCGTTGACCGACTGGCCATACGCGTACTTGGTTTTGAACCTTCATACTACTCCTCCCTCCGTCACAATTTATAGGACGCGCTTCATTATGATGCATTTCTCTCAATGCATTTCCACCACCAGAGAGACTTTAGACGCGTTTGGTTTAATGCTCAATTAATTAGGGCGTGGTAACCGCAATCAAGTCCACAATTTTCTCTCCATGTAACTACGGAATGGAGTAAGTGCATGCATGTGTGTACCCGGGGTGGAAGCACTGCATGCATGTGTGTACGCATTATTCCCTCTACTAGTAATAGACGCCGTGCTATAACTACCAATGCTATTTTTCAGGCCGATCGCTAGTCGCCTTGATCCCACAGATCTTTTTTCTTTTTTCTGAAGCATGCTGTATAAACAGTGACGGATGGAGTAGTATGAGCGGATTCAAAGAAGAGCGTATTGATGGTTGCTTCTTTAGAGCAACTTATAGTGGAAAAGGTGGGGCTTACAATTTGACTGCTCATTACTCACTATTAATGCGGCGCAACGACCGGGCTGAGTCTCCCATGCGGTTGTGCACTACCCCCTCGGTTCTTAAATATACTCCGGAGTATATTTGTCTTTCTAGAGATTTCAACGAGTGACTACTCAAATATTTGTCTTTTTAGAGATTTCAAATGGACTGGCACATACGGATGTATATACATATTTTAGAGTCTAGATTCTCTCATTTTGCTCCGTATGTAGTCACTTGTTGAAATCTCTAGGAAGACGAATATAATATTTAGGAACGGAGGGAGTACACATACGAAGCAAAATGAGTGAATCTACACTCTAAAATATGCCCGTTTGAAATTTGTAAAAAGACAAATATTTAGGAACAAAGGAGTATAATTTTGTGCATGGCACATGGACCCGGATGATGAAGAGGCTTCTGGCAATGCTATCAAGCTTCCATCATTTGTTTACATAATTGACGTACTGTACAAATAATTTTCCAGCGAGACATGAAATTGTACAATGGTGTGAGCTTTCAGCTTCTGTTTCGCGTGTCTTGCCATCGATGCTCTTTCGGAAACAATAAAAAACTAACTTCCTTGCTAATGCATGTCAATTATTAGCAGATCAGAGCTAATAATTACATCACAACTGAAGACAGAGTTGTGAGAAGGTGTTAAATTAAAATTGATCCATGCTTTCATTGGCAGCAACGTCCCCCCAGCTTTGTCTAAATCAACAAGGCATGTTGGTAAAAAAGTAGCTGTCTGGAGCATGCAACATTCCGATCATTTTGTGCAGTTCCACTAAAATATAGCTGAGCGTCCCTGTTCCAAAGATATTAAGTGTGATTACGATAATAGAGGACTGCTGATGAAACAATAAACACATAAATAGAAGCCGGTCACCTTTGCAGTCTCTTTTAAGACTAACTAGTTGGAGAAGATTAGGCTCGGAGTTGGATGAGGAGGATAGAGCAAAACCAATCTCCCTTTGTGCAGTCGCACTGAAATGTAGAGACGTTGCCCTTGTGACATTTTAGTACAACTGCACAAAACACTCTTAAGAAAAAAGTGATTTGTGCAATTCACCAAAAGGTCGCAATAGCAACGAGGTGAAATGGATAGCCCTGTTTGCAAAAAAGAGGTAGAAAGGAAACAATTACTGGCCAATAACAGTTGATGACACATGCGACGACAAAAAAGAAGCATATTCCTTGCCCTAAGGGAAGATAACAACACGGTTGTGTTTGTCTAAAACAGTGTGAGGACGAGAATGCAATATGGAAAGTATGCTGGACGAGCTACGTTTTGGGCAAAGAACTATGGAAGATCCACATGCAGCGACGTGGGAAGACGGGCAGTGGAGCAAGGCCGGAGGGGATACCTGGAGGTCGTCGAGATGTAACTAGGTGAGCAGCGGCAGGCGGAATCTGCGAGCAGGTGGCGTAGGCCCTGCCGCGCCAGAGCTTGGTCAAAGAGAATGACGTGTACCGCAGATCAGGACGTGCTGCCTCGGTGCCGTCGAACAGAGAAACGATGCACTTCCTCCCTTTCCCCCGATGGACGGGATGCGGCCGGATCAGTGACCAACGGTGAGAGAGAGAGAGAGAGAGGCCACCGCACTCCCTTTCCCCCGGCGGACGGGATGCAGCCAGATCAGTGACCAACGGTGAGAGAGAGAGAGGGGCCACCGCAGCCTTGTGTGAGATACTCTGAAGAGCGACAAACCAGGCACACAAGGCTCCATTGTATATAGTGAGCGGACTACCTTTTTCTCCATAAAAATCGTTTTATATTCTGTGGACGTGCCATTGAGCGCTATAACTTTATTTAAAAATAATGCGGCAACGCGTCAAGTCGAACTTTGTTTCGTGCAGGCGTGGTACACGACCTCCCTAGGTAAACAACCACTACAGGCGTTCAAATTAGCACGTGGGCTGCCATTTCGTAAAGAAATGAGCTCCACCGTGTACCCGCGCGGGTGTGGCTGGGCACGAAGCGTGAGTACGTGCATGGTGCACCTATTCTCTTCTTGTATACGTACACCACCTACGTGGGGATGTGTGAGAGAGATACAAACCTAGAGAGATATAGTGTGTGGGTTCTTGAGAGTTTTTTTTGGGGGGGGGGTCAATCAAAAAATGTAACATATGCAATGTGTGTGAAATAGATTCCTGGATATAACATATATATAGAGGGGGCGATCCACGAGAAGAGAGTGGATGTATCACCGGCTTGAGGTGTCCATAGAATCGAAAAGAGGGATGATGTGTGTGTGTGCGCGCGCGATCAATAAAGAGTGCCATCGAATTTGTGTGTGCCCACGTCAAAGATATAGAGTGGCTGGCCTACTGGAACATGAGAGCGGACATGTGCAGTTTGTCTCTGTGGCATGGATACCTACCTGCGGCGCTCGACTATCGGTGTGTGGTGGGGGAAGAGGGAGGCCCAATTAACTATAGAGGTACAATGGCTGGTATATGTGTGGAGGAGGAGAGAGGCCTACCTCATGTATTAAGGAGATCGATCTGCCTCATGTATTAAAGGAGATCAATTGGCATCCATGCATATGTGCATGAGAGGAATAAGGTTGGGAGAGAGACAGAGCTAGAGTGTTGGAGGGGGTGGTAGTGGAGTTGCTTCTAACAAATGGTGGGATAGGTTTGCTAGAAAAAAGGAGGGCACGCCCGCAATATTAATAAGAGAGGAGATGGCTGCTTGTTGTCTGTGCACGTGCGTGTGAGAGACGGGTCAGGAGGCATGCACAAATGATGATAAGCAGACATAACTACATAGGAAGATCAATCGCCCTTTGTTAGAGAAAGGAGAGACATAACTTGTGAGGTACGTCGATCGATGGGGGGGTAGTGAAAGTCGATCCAGGTATATGTTGGGAGATCGATCGGTATACATGCATGTGTGTGTTAGAAGCAAACGAGGCACGAGGAGAAGGATAGAGATAGAGGGATGCATGTAGGAGGTGGTACGAGAGGCATACTATATCGAGCGGGGAGGAGTGTGCGAGTATGAGAACGATGAAAAGAGTGGTGGGAGTGGCATGGACGGTGACAAGAGAAGAGGGGAAGCTTGTGTTTGTGCTAGGCACACCTGTCTAGAGAGGCATATTGATCGATGTGTGCCATAAAGAAGGAGCTGGGGGGCCTACACACACCATGGGTGAACGACCTAAAGTGAAAAGACGAATTTGTGCGATGGAGCTAGAGAATGCTGAGGGAGGGTGAGAGGGATGCGGGCGTGTGCATGCACAAGAGAAAGTTAGCACTAGCTACAAAGATAAGAGGGTTGTGTGGGTGTAAAAGACGAATAGAGATCATATATACTTCATTATAAAAAGCGAATTCTGATATTTGAAGAATTTATCATAGTGTTTTAAACCGACGTATGTGTGAATATATATAACGGTGATACACATGGTGTGTTTATGAACATGTTATACTACATTTAATATATTTTATCTCTACTCTTATAAAAAAACGGAGTTGTTGATGATGGTGTGCCTGCCATCCTGCATTATAGGCCGTCCGATTTGTATATGGCGGATAGCAAGGAAACTATGATGGTTGAAGTTGGCAACAATCATGATTGTAGATTCTTATTGAAATAGAGAAACGAATTCAAATTTAGTTCGAATTGCAGCGGTAGTATAGACATTTGGAATGCACTAAAATGTTGGTATGAGTAGGTTACATGCATTATACAACAAAGCGAAAAAAATTAATCGGACATAACATGGATTCATACTCCCTCCTTCCATCTATATAGGGCGTAATGAGATTTTTAAGACCGCCTTTGACTATTGACAAGATTAATAGTACATGACATGCACAACGTGAAAATTATATCATTGAAAGAACCTTTCACAGACGAAGTTAACAGTGTGCTTTGTGTAAGTTGCATGTCATATATCATTGCTCTAATATTTGGTCAAAGTTAGCATCGAAAAACGCATTAGGCCCTATATAGATGGAAGGAGGGAGTAGCTTTGAATAGCATTTGTATAGTAAAACGGGGCAAGACTCTCTCTTTGTGTGGTGTGAATAGTTTTATTTTTTTCGTTTTCTTTTTGGTTGAGGGAAGTGCGAATTGATTTGGTACGTACAAGTACAATATTACTACATGTTAGGCTTGTCCCTAAAATTCAACCCGCGTCTTGTTATATCCCGAAAATTCAGATATCGTGCTCCCAAAACTGGCACCTTCACAACCCACGCCTTGCTATCCCGAAATTGCAACGCGCGTGAAAACTCCCTCCAGCTGCCAAATCCCGACACGCCAAATCCCCCTTCTAACCCTAAGCCGAAAGGGCCGCTAGTTCAAATCGGTGGGGGGTACTTTTGTAACACACCCTACATTTTGGACAAGCGCGTCCCTAAGTCATGCTTGACCCCCTCCCATTGCCCCCTTTTCGCCATTCAAAATCCCAGGCCGCCATAACCTCTCCACTCCAGCCGCGAAACCCCACCCTCCTCCGTCCGCCATGTCACCGCTGCCCAGCCGGAGCCTCTTCCCCGACGACGTCGTCCACCGCAACAGCTCGACATCCCTCGTCCACCTCCCCTGATGAGGATCCGTCATCCATCTCGCCATCCTGCCGGTTCACCCGCCCTGTCCTCCACCTCCAAGGAGCTGCTCCGACGATCGCCTCGTCTATCGCGGTTGCTCCATCCCCACAATGCCACCTTAACCTGCTCCACCCGAACCGCAGCATCCTCACCGACTCCTCGAACGAAGCCGAGGCCTACTCGGCGCCACCAAAGAGGTTGTACACTCATCGCATCGCACCTTCTGCTTAACTCGACCTCCCGGCGCCGACGGTGCTCCATCCCGCACCGCCATGGAGCGGCTACCTTGAAGCCGACGCCGCAGGCAACATCTCCACGGCGGCTCTCCCCTAGTGCGAGGCCCCTTCGGCGGCGGCGTCCATACCAGCCGGATCTGCTGCTGCTGCTCCGGCTCTCACTCGCTCGCTCGCGTTGCTGCTGCTACTCCAGCTCTCACTCGCTCGCTCGCTCGCCCAGCTGCTGCTGCTGCTCTCCCCCTCGCTCGTGCTGCTGCTCTGCTCCGATTAAGCCACACTTCAGTCGACTGAATCGACTTTTGGGT
>NC_041387.1:471355658-471450544 GCF_002162155.2 Triticum dicoccoides
ACCGGAGTTAAGGAAGAACCACCCGCAGCAGGGACGGGGGCTCGCCGGAGAGGTACCCCACTATCTATCTTAGGGTTCAGGGTGGGGGGGGGGCTAGAGGGCTGGCCGGGGTGGTGGTGGCGAGTTGTTTCGGGGTGGCGAGGCGGCGCTGGGGCCGGCTGTTCGACCGGTGGTGGCAAGCGGATCAGGGGTGTGCAGGTTGAAGATGAACTGCAGGCCCTCCCTAAACTACATGTCAAGTGTCTCTCTGCTACCATTGCGTTCAGTTTCGACAGTAGCATTCAGATTCCATAGTTAATTTCAGTTTCGACAGTTAAGTTCAGAGTCAACGGTTTTTACCTCCTCTGTTATAGTCAGGTGATTTTTGGTGATGTTAATTTTACATCCATTTTTCATCATCTATTGGAGATGCTATTAGAATCCCACTTGAGATTGACGATGTCTGTCTTGTGCTACTTCAGTCTTGACGTCTTACGGCTCACCGGAGCTGCTCCAACGACAGAATGATCCATCACAACAGAGCAGTGCCCTGGACGCCGTCTACAGATTCCTCAGATCTTCCTCCACACCTCCGACAGCCACCTCTGCCTCAACTGCTTCAGCAACCAACCCAATGATGTTGAGGTCGACACGGCTATGACAAAGAGGTTGTACACTTGTTGCATCACTTATTTCTATACATTCACGTCGATCCATTAGGGCTATTTTGATTAAACGGAAAAACGTCAATCCACTGGTTGTTACCATCACTCTAAATTTCTGCATGCTCTCCTTACATAATCTCACCATATTTTTTTTCGTATGCATGTCAGATATTGTACACAGTCATGCTGAACATGTAGACAAAAAGAGAAGAGTTTTGCGCGGCAATACAATGTCATGCAGACATTGCTCCATGGTGGGTTCAATGGCAAACCCTCCCCACCCCTCTCCAGATTGTAATCCAGAGGAAGATATCTGTTTTGAGGCGTATTCAGACGCCGCTGACCACTCCTATTTACCCCCAATGTGTTTGCTCTACCTTGGCATGATGATGTTAGTCATATCATGCATATGTTGCCTTGCAGTGCCTACTTTTGACATCATATATGTCATCTGCTTAGTTTAGACATGTTCTGTAATGCCACCTGTTTAGTTTCTATATCATATATGGGAATTATGCAGTCTCATGTCTTTTAGCCAGCCATAATATATGTGAAATGTGCAATGCCATCCTATTTAACCAGGCATCATATATTTGAATGATATCTTGCCCATCCTTTTCTTCATTACATTTCCATTTGTCGACAATGTTTGTACATTAAACTACTCTTCCTGTGAATCAGCCATTTGGGTGGGAGATGGAAAAATCTGGAGTGAAAACAAGGCCTTCAGAGTAGACAGTGCTACCTGTCGAAGCAGATCTCTTGTTGGGTCCCGATAGCCTCAAAGATGGATTCAAAGACAGATGACCAGTCCTATTCCCCCAGTGAGGTGTATGCTCTAACTTGGCACGGTTATACTGCTCATATCATGCATACGGTGTCTTGAATTGCATAGTTTAGACATCATATACACAATATTCAACACCATGTTCTTAGTTCAGACATCATATCGAACACCCTCTGTTTAGCATATAAATCACATATGTGAATTAAATGACACGATCCTGATTACTTAGATAACATGTAGGTGAATTATGTCATGCGATCCTGTTTAGTTATTCATCATATCCTTGAATTATGTTATGCTATGCTATCCAGTTTAGGTAGACATCATATATGTGAAATTATGTCATGCTATCCGTTTTAGTTAAACAATATACATATCAACTATTTCATGCCCTCTTTTTTCCACACTATCTATTGCATCTGTCTCTCATACAATGTCTATACATTCAACTATGTTTCCTGTTTATCAGCCATTTGAATTGGAGCGGGTGATGCCAGTATCTAGCGGAATAAAAACACGGTCTTCAAATAAAATAGTGCTACCTCTTGGTGGAGATAGCACCCCGGTTGTACATGCACAAGAACCAGCCCTACCACACATAACCCAAACTCTCGCAGATTGTACCCCTACTGCGATGGACAGAGAACCAGCTTCACCCAATCTAACCCCAACCCCAGCCGATAGTAACCCAGTTCCTGTTGACACAGCACCATCTCCACCACAGAGCTCCCAAACAACAGTAGTTAGTAAGGCAGCTCCAGTGCCCAAAGGGCCAGTACTATCACGGCGAACCCCAACTCCACCAGTTAGTACGCCTATTCCTGTGGAGGAAGCACAACCAGCCAGTCGTAGTTTAGCATCTATCGCATTTGATGTTGTTAAATCGTATGTGTGTATCTTCCCATCTTGGAAATATTATACTGAAGATGAAGGAAAATGCCAGTTGTAGGTGTTTGTCCAGGAGTTATGTGCAAGTAATGTTATTCATGGCAATTACTTTGCTTCGTCCATACATCCTACCTCCATGATGGTTATAATACAACAAATTTTCCCATTTTTCTCTATAGAGAAGGACCGATTTGGAAACTCAGGATGAGGTAACCTGTGCTAATACCTCTGCTATCTTCAAGAATGCTTGGTGGTAGTATCGGAATTACCTGAAGAAAACGTACTTCACCGACAAAGAAACTCATCAAATTCCCTTACGTTCTCCTAAGACACATTTACTGGACGATGATTGGGAACGCCTTGTTCTGTACTGGTCCCGAACCAAGAATGTGGTAAGGTCTATGAGCTCATTTTCTATTTTTAAGTATTTTATTCTTGCGTCTTACTGTACTCTGTTCATGTAGAACAAGTGCCTAACCTGAAGAACAATTGTTTTAATTTAAGATTCCATTGCTAATTTGCTTTGCTCTTGTATCATTGTATTTACTGATACGAACTTATTTTTAAATTGAAGGATCCAATCAAAACTCCAATGGCACAGCAGGTATGTTCACGCATGTTTCTTTAACAGGTTTGCTCTTATCAATAGCTCTGTTGATTTCAATTTCAATTGTGTATACAGTTGACTTTCATATCATGCACATTACTAGCATCACAACGGAGCCAATAGTGTTGTTGTACATGTAGACCCGTGTTACCCATCTGAAATCTTGTTGTGCCATGTAGTTTCCCATGCTTTGTATTCTTTCACTGCTGCTTTGTCTTGAACTGATATGATTTGAACCGTGTCTCTATTTTGATTTGGCAAGACAATGCAGTAACCATAGGACATAGATATATGTTTGATGCTTTTATTATGTACTAGTACTTGGCAATAGAAGACTTGGTAGTTTAATCCTGTCCACCTTACTAATGAACTGGTTCACCGAAATGAGTTTCATATACTAGTACATGCTAAACTTGTTATGTGTCTGCTTGTTTCTTCTTTTAGAATGCTGACAAAATATTGGGGAAGAGTGCCTTATTAAGCAATGGTAAAGGAAGTAATGCAGATAAGGTTCAGAATAGTGACACATCCTTGTTGGTCTCCAACAAAGCTGATAAAACAGCTAAGGAAGACTATCTTGAAGACAGCGAGACAACCCCAAAGTCCTGTCTTGGTTTAGTGTTCGAGTTACTGGCCACTACCGCATGCACAAGCTATTCAAACTCACTGTCTGAATCAGTTCGGTTTCTTGAGTCTCAACTACAAGCTGAAAGACATTGATCAGCTGTGCTGCGACAAGAAGCGGAAGGACTGCGGAAGTCCCTGGAGCATTCAGATGCATACTTTCTGGTGCAACAGCAAGCGTTGGAGGATTTTAGCGCCAAACAGGACAAAGCTAATCAGCTTGCTAAGCTTATTGCCAGCATGGTGGATACCCAGGATAACGTTTCTTGAGCTCTTCTAAAGTTGTTTCAGTTATGCTCTTGTTTTGCTGCCGCGTTTATTTGCACTGGTGGCCAATTTTGACGGCCAAGTGCATGTAATATGCTGCTTTGTTCCCTATATTTGCACTGGTGGCGAACTTTGATGCCCAGTGGATGTAATATGTGTAATAATGGTAATAGGCTAGCCTTAATTGCTTGCTTATTTATTTCCTTATTGTCTTGTTTAGTTGTTTGCTTGTAGTCACTGCAGTTCTTTTTCTGTGTTTTTCTAGTGGCCACAATAGCCTATTTTTGGTAACTAGGCCAAAATAATCATGGCAACACATGGACTGTTGTAACCATGGGCCTCCTGCAGGCCGTATGAACCATGGGCCTTCGTTCGGCCGTAGGACCATTGGCCTTCTATACGGGCCGTAGGATCCATCGGCCTTCTATACGGGCCTTAGGGATCAATGGGCCTTCTACGGGCCGTAGGATCCATGGGCCTTCTATGGGCCGTACCATCCATGGACCTCATACGGGCTGTAGGATCCATGGGCCTTCTACGGGGCGTATCATCATTTCGCCAATCATGGGCCATACTATTCGTGGACCATAACGGGCCGTTAATAGGCCGTATTTGATAACTCTATGAAAACAGCCCAACGGGTTTTTTGACATGAAAACGGCCCAACATATTAACGGTCCGTAAACAGGCCGATTGTAACGACGGGCTGAATTTGGCCCACAAGCAGAAAATGACAGTAACGGGCCGTATGTAACCGAATGCTGCAAATGAGCCCAAGAATCAATGGGCCCTGAGAAGGCCAAAAGATAACTTGGGCTGGAAACGGCCCAATGGAATAACGGGCCATTAATGGCTATAAAGTGATACACTGTTCATTACGGGCCAGTTTCACAACGGGCCGTTAATGGGCCAAGAGTTACAAAGGTCCTCATATGGGCCGAAAGAAGTCATGGGCCACACATGGGCCGGAAGTTAAAACGGGCTGAATCATATTGGATGGCCCAGATGACGCTACTGGGCCTAATTCGGATAGGGCGTAACGGCCCCTCGGTTATTGGGTTGTAAATGGGCTATATGCGAACATGCCATTAACAGGCTTTCTGTGGGCCGGTTCACCACCTTTTAACCAAGTCAAACGGGCCGGCCTTTTCACAGGAATGGGCCTCCGTTGGGCCGTGCCACGTGTCGACGTATCATAGGAGCCTTCTGTCCAATGAGTGGATGACATTTGTTCCAAAGGTGAGCCGACACGTGTTTCCTCCAGCCAATGATGATTTTACATGTGGAAAATCCCCATTGGTCGGGGCTGTTAACGGGTTATCGGATCCAAAACCCGACCCGATAGCTTAACGGCGTTCTGTTACGGTGGATGCCACGTGTCAGTCACCCTTGACGAAAGCAGTTCTGTGACGCGCGATTTATCGTCATGGAAGTGGACACTTCCGTGATGATAATTTTGGTAATGTCATGGAACACTTCTACGACAACACATGTATGACTATGTTGATTCTGTCATAAATTTGTCATGGATGTACATGCATGACAAAAAACGCGACCTACTGTGACAAACACGTATCATCACGAAAGTGTATTTTTTTGTAGTGACCTTTGGTGCTTCTACAATTGAGATATGACAACCTAAAACTAGACTATTAAGGAAGAAAGTAAAAGGTTGGAGTATTAACCTTGAATCTGAATTAAAAAATAAGAAGAGGAACCTCATGCAGAAGTTTGATATTCTTAATGTGTTTTACGAAGATCATTGATTAGATGATTCTGACAAAACTAGAATGAATGACATTAAGAAAGAGCTAGAGATTATCTGGCGTAAATAGGAAGTTGCCTTGTGGCAAAGATATAGGGATCGTAGGATTAAAGATGGTGATAAAATAATGCTTACTTCCATACTTTAGCTAATCATGGGCATAGGATAAAATCACTTGTCAGAATTAAATAGTGATAATAGCATTGTTTATTCTACTAAAGAGATACTGGAGGTCGTTACTTCCTTTTATAAAAACTTTTTTGGTCATGAGGACAATTTCAATGTCATTTGGGCCCTTCCTTCTCGAAAAATGAGGAGTTGATCACTCAGGATGACAATGACCTTCTTCAATGCAACTTTTTCTAAGGAAGAAACTAAGAAAACCATTTTTGGTTCATATGCCCATGGAGCTCTTTGCCTTGATGGCCTTTCCTTTCCCTTTTATCAAACATTCTAGGACCTAATCAAATATGACTATGTTGCTTTGGTGACTTTAAGGAAGGAAGTTTGGATGTGCACTAATTAAACTTTGCTTTGACTGTGATTATCTATAAAGAAGTCGAAGTGGATGCTCAAGATACATAGAAGTTCATGCCTATTAGTAAATGTGTTATTTTTTTACTAAAGCCATGACTAATAGGTTTTCCCCAATCACTAATAGGTTTTCCTCTTCATGAGTGTGGTGACGGCTCATGAGGTCATACATGAGGTTTAAAATTCTGGATCTGAGGGGCTTATTCTTAAGATGGATTATGAGAAGGCCTATGACCGAGTTAGTTGGGAATTTTTGTTTGAAATGATAAACTCTAGAGGTTTTGATGCAAGTGGATTTCCTGGATTAAGAGTACAATTATCTAGAGTACCTTTAGTATTAGAATTAATGACACAAATGGTCCCTATATTGTGGGGTGTAAGGGGCTCAAACAAGGGGGACCCCCTGTCCCCTTTGCTTTTTAATTTAGTGTCTGATGTTTTCTTTAAAATGTTTGTTAAGGCTGCTAACCATGGCTTGATTTCTAGGCCTCTACCTAACATTGTCCTTGGTGGTGTGACCAACTTACAGTATGCTGATGACACCCTCCTCTTCTTGAAGAACTCTCTTGAGAAAGCCAGAAATTTCAAATGGACTCTTTCTTGGTTTGAGAACCTCTTTAACATGAAAATTAACTTCCACAAGAGTGATTTACTCACTCTAACAACTAACATGGAAGAGGATGTTGCAAAATATTTTGCTTTTTTGTTGCCAGCTTGGATCCTTCCCTATTAATAAGTACTTAGGGTGCCTTTGCATTATGGCAAGTTGAAGAGAGAGGATCTCTAACCTATTATTAATAGTATTATCAAGAATATTTTTTGGGTGGACGGGCATAACTCTTTCATATAGATGGAAGCTTATTATACTTTACGATTGTATTGTTAGTATACATGCTTATCCCACAGCCATGATTTAATTCCACAAATGGACTATTAATGCCATCGATTCTCACATGTCTCACTTCCTTAGGGCGATATGGCAGATCAACATAAATATCATCTAGCCCACTGGGGTCTGGTTTCAAGGAAGAAAAACTTTGATGGTCCTGGTGTTCACAATATTAGAGATTTAACATGGCTTTGTTAGCTTCTTGGGGGAAGAGATACTTCGTTATATGGATAGTGATTAGAGCTTTGATTGATCATAAATCTAACACTATAACCCTGATGTTATCTGTTAAAAACTGGTGTGGTCTCTCCATTTTGGAAGAGTGTGACTTGGGCTCTTTCTGCCTCTAATTAAACTTTCTATAGGTGGAAAGTTGGTAGCGGAAACAATACTAGTTTTTGGCATAATACTTATTCAAGATTGTTCCCTAAAAAATCAATTCCAAGAACTTTTTATAGTTTTAATCAACCTAACTGCTCGGTCTCTCAAGTTTGGGATGGGATTGATCTCAAAGTCACATTTAGAAGATGTGTGGATTAGAATGTCATGATCCTTTGGAATCAGCTCCTGAATTTACCCTATCTGGTCTTCCAGATTCACCTATCTGGGTGTTAGAACCTAAAGGAAAATACTCTATTAAATCATTTTATAATTCTATTAACTTTTGAGGTGTCGCATTTATAGTTTGAGATAATTTTTGGAAAATCTTCGCCCTCAAAAGATTCATGTCTGGCTTTGGTTGATTGTTTACAACAAGGGTTTGACTAGAGATAATCTGGCTAAGAGGAGGATTTAGATGACCCTTCCTGTCTCTTTTGTGGGGATGAATCAGTGCAACACTTTTTTCTCCGGTTTCCTCCAAATAAAAAAATGCCTCAGAATTTCATTGTTATTATTGCCTTGTGGCGCATGCATAAGACAAGCATGTTCTGAATTTAGTCCCAGTTGCCTCCTTATGGAGCATATGGACACTAAGGAATGACTTTTGTTTCTAGGGACGTACTTGGAGAATCATTCATTGCATCTGATATGCCCCGAATGTATCTACTTTTCGAAACACTTTTGCTCTTGTTTTGGACTCTAATTTGCATGATTTGAATGGAATTAACCCAAACTGACGTTGTTTCTAGCAGAATTTCCATGGTTTTATTTTTGTGCAGAAATAAAAGTTCTCGGGTTAAGCTAAAAATTTATGGAGAATATTTCTAAAATATATATAAAATATTGGCAAAGAGAACTACTTGAGGGGGCATCCAGGAGGCACAAGCTCAGGGGAGCGCGACCACCCCGCAGGGCACGCCCTATGAGCTTGTGGGCCCCTCAAGCCTCTGGTTGCCCTATGTACAACTCCATCGGTACCGTCTCGTGGAGAAAATAACTAGAGAGAAGGAATCATCGTGTCTTACTATACGGAGCCACCGCCACCTCCTGTTCTTCGGGGGGCTGATCTGGAGTCCGTTCGGGGCTCCGGAGGGTGGAATTCATCGCCATCATCATCATCATCAACCCTTATCCATCAACAATTCCATGATGCTCACCACCGGGAGAGAGTAGTTCCTTTGTAGGCTTTTCTAGACGGTGATGGAGTTGGATGAGATTTGTCATGTAATCGAGTCAATTTGTTAGGGCTTGATTCCTAATATCCACTATGTTCCGAGATTGATGTTGCTATGACTTTGATATGCTTAATGCTTGTCAATAGGGCTCGAGTGCCATGATTTCAGATTTGAACCCTCTGTGTTTTCATAAATATATTTGAGTTCTTGGTCCTATATGCTAGTTACATGCACTTGTTATTGTTCTGATCCGTAGACCCCAAAGTGACAATAATTGGGACACTCCCCATAGATAACTGTAATTTGAGGAGTTCGTGTATTCACCATGTGTTAATGCTTTGTTCCGGTTCTCTATTAAAAGGAGGCCTTAATATCCCTTAGTTACCTTATGGACCCCGCTGCCATGGGAGGGTAGGACAAAAGATGTCGTGCAAGTTCTTATTATAAGCATGCATGATTATATACGGAATACATGCCTACATTATATTGATGAATTTGAGCTATTGTTTATCGCTCTAGGTTGTGACTGTTATATGATGAATATCATCCAACTCAAAATACCCATCGGTGATCCAATGCCTAAGCTTTTCTCATACTGGTCTCCGCTAAGTTACTTTTGTTGGTGCTGCTGTTACAATCATCACAAACTACTACTGTTCCTGTTACTGTTACTATCAAAACTATCATACTATTGTGCTACTAAACACTCTGCTGCAGAAATATAATTTCCCAGGTGTGGTTGAATTGACAACTCAACTTCTAAGGCTCATAAATATTCTTTGTCTCCCTTGTGTCAAATCGATAAATTTGGGTGAAATGCTATACCCTCGAAGACTGTCTCGATCCCCTATAATTGTGGGTTATCAGCATCCTTGTGAAGCTTAGTGGCTATCTTCATCGATGGAAGGTGCTCTGCAATGACACTCAATCTATATTGCTTCACCGATGCATACTTTTGATGGATTGACATCGAAGCGAACTCCTCAGGATTGCTTGGAGATGAGTTGTACTCATGGGGCAGAGCTCCAGTAGATGATGTTCTTCATAGATGATTTGTTATTCTCTCTGGTGTTTTGTTTCATGTGTCTCTAAGATAAAAACTTTGTTAGCCAGTTTATTTTTAGACAGGTGTTTGGTTGCGTTGCGTGATGGTTGCTCTCGTCTACCATCCTGGTTTGGCCTGAATACTTATGTTGGTTTTGGCTTCATTTTAATAAAAAATAGAACCGTCGGGGAACCCCTTGTTGGAAATATGTCTTAGAGGAAATAATATTGTATTATTATATTTCCATTCTCATTATTAAGAGTTTATATTTCATGCTATTACTGCTGTGATCCTGTAATATGCGATTGATACGTCTTCGACGTATCTATAATTTTTGAGTGTTTCATGCTATTATATTATCAATCTTGGATGCTTTATGAATTTTTATGATATTTTATATCATTTTTGGGACTAACCTATTAACACAGTGTGCAGTGCCAGTTCCTGGTTTTTGCCTGTTTTTGGCTTTTCAGAAAATCAGTACCGAACGAAGTCCAAACACGATGAAACTTTACGGTGATTTTTTCTGGACCAGAAGGGACCCTAAAGGTTCGGGAGGAGGCCAGAAGACCTCCGGGAGATCCATGAGCTCACAGGGCGCGCTCCCTGAGCTCATGGGCCCCACGTAGCTTCGGTTGACCTAATTCCACCTCTATAAATTCACAAATATTCCCAAACCATCAGAGAACCACCCGAAACACTTTTTTCACCGTCGTAAACTTCTGTTCTTCCGTGATCCCATCTGGAGGCCTTTCCGGTACTCTGACAGAGGGGGAATCAATCACGGAGGGCTTCTACATCATCCTTGCTGCCTTCCGATAATGCGAGAGTAGTTCACCACAAACCTACGGGTCCATAGCTAGTAGCTAGATGGCTTCTTCTCTCTCTTTGATCTTCAATACAATGTTCTCCTCGATCTTCTTGGAGTTCTATCCGATGTAATCTTGTTTTGCAGTGTGTTTGTTGGGATCCGATGAATTGTGGGTTTATGATCAGGTTATTCATTGAAAGTAATTGAGTCTTTTCTGAACTTTATTATGCATGATTGCTATAGCTTTGTATTTCTCTCCAACATATCCGTTTGGTTTGGCCAACTAGATTGATTTATCTTCAGTGGGAGAGGTGCTTTGTAATGGTTCAATCTTGCGGTGTCCTCACCAGTGACAGAAGGGGTAGTGAGGCACATACTGTATTGTTGCTATTAAGGGTAAAACGATGGGGTTTAATCATATTTCTTGAGTTTACTTTGTCTACATCATGTCATCTTGCTTAAGGCGTTACTTTGTTTGTCATGAATTAATACCATAGATGCATGCTGGATAGCGGTCGATTGGTGGAGTAATCGTAGTCGATGCAGGTAGGAGTCTGATACGTCTCCAACATATCTATAATTTTTTAATGTTCCATGCTGTTATATTATCATTCTTGGACGTTTTATATTCATTTACTAGAAACTCTATATCATTTTTTGGGACTAACCTATTGAGATAGTGCCAAGTGCCAGTTCATGTTTTTTGCTTGCTTTTTACTTCGTAGAAAATCAATACCAAACAATGTCCAAATGTCACAAAACTTTTTGGAGAATTTTTTCTGCCTAGAAGACACCCAGGAGGCCCAAGAAGTGCACCAGAGGGGCCCTGTAGGGCCCACTAGGCACCAGGGCGTGCCCTAGTGGGTAGTGGGGTCCACAGGCACCCCCTCCACCGACCTCTGCCTCTATAAATACTCTAAAATCCCCAAAACCCTAGGGGAGTCAACGAAACACAATTCCAGCCACCGCAAGTTCCAGCACCACGAGATCCAATCTAGAGGCCTTCTCCGGCACTCTGCCGGAGATGTCAAAGATCACGTACATCATCACCCTTGCCCCTCTGAGTAGTTTACCACAGACCTACAGATCCGTAGGTAGTAGCTAGATGGCTTCTTCTCTCTTTTTGATCTTCAGTACAATGTTCTCCTTGATATTCTTCGAGACCTATTTGATGTAATGACTTTTTACGGTGTGTTTGTTGGGATCCGATGATTTGTGAGTTTATGATCAGATCTATCCATGAATATTATTCGAGTCCTTGTTGAACTCTTTTATGCTTGATTGTTATAGCCTCGTATTTCTTGTCCGAAACTTTGGTTTGGTTTGGCCAACTACATTGATTTTTCTTGCAACGACAAGAGGTGCTTTGTGATGGGTTCGATCTTGTGGTACTCAATCTTGGGGACAGAAGGAGACATGACACACGTGTATCATTGCCATCAAGGATAAAAATATGGGGTCTATTCCTACATGAATAGATCTTGTCTACATCATGTCATCGTTCTTATCGTATTACTCTGTTTTTCCATGAACTTAATACACTAGATGCATGCTGGATAGCGGTCGATGTGTGGAGTAATAGTAGTAGATGCATGCAGGACTCGGTTTACTAATCTTGGATGTGTTGCCTATATACATGGTCATTGCCTTGGATACCGTCATAATTATTTGCTCTTCTGTCAATTGCACAACAATAATTTGTTTACCCATCGTATGCTATTTTCTCGAGAGAATCCTCTAGTGAAATCTACGTCCACGGGTCTATTTTCTACCATATTAAAACCCAAAAATACCCTGCTGCACTTTTTCTTTATTTTTTATTTTGTGTTTTTGCTAGATCTATTTATCAAATCTCATACAATTTAATCTATCTCAATACCGAGGAGGTATTGACAACCCCTCTTACGCGTTGGGTTGCAAGTATTTTTTATTTGTGTGCACATGCTGTTTACATAGTGTTTCTTGGTTCTCCTGCTGGATCGATAACCTTGGTTTCATAACTAAGGTAAATACTTACCATTGCTGTGCTGCATCATCCTCTCCTCTTCGTGGAATTACCAACTCAGATACAAGCAATCAAGAAGAATTTTTGGCGCCATTGCCGGGGAGACTTCATCAACATCTACCAAGTACCCAATCACAAATCTCATCTCCTTGCAATTACTTTATTTGCCATTTACCTCTTGTTTTCATCTCCCCCACTTCTAAAACATTTTCAGAAAAACATAAAAATATTTCCCTTCTTTTTCGTTTGCCTTTTCTTCGTTTGCTATCTTTGATTGTGTGCCATGTGCCTTCTATTTGCTTGTATCTTCGATTGAAAAAAAATCTATTTATATGGATCCTCATCCACTTGCTAATCTTTTAAAAATATCCAATTATGTTGAACCAATTTGTAGTGAGTTGAGTGCACTAGATTATCTTTACAAAGTTTTGCTTGAAATTTGTGGCACCCCGGCTCAGATAAACCAGAACGCCCCGTATTCCAGCCTAGAGATCGAGGTAAGTCTTCTGGAATATGACACTGCTCAGCATAGAACAAATCAGCTCTATTATTACAAAGAATAAGGGATACAAAGGTCTGATGTTACAAAAGATCACATCAGCAGGCGACACTACGCCTGCTGAGAAAGCTCTATGCTAGCAGCAGAATAACTCGTAGCAGCGGAAAACTTCTAGCAGCGGAAAAACGACGAAGGTGGTGAACTCCACTCCGCAGGGATCTGGCTGGGACACGATCTAGCTTGCACGATCGGTAACCTTGACAAGTAATCAATCAATCAGAGCATCACCTGCAATATGGCATGACACGCCAGGTTAGTACATTGAATGTACTCGCAAGCTCAAAACAACCAAAAGCATCAAGGCAAGACAATAGCATAGCATTAGAAGGTTTATTAATTAACAACTACTATGAGGTGAAAGAAATAACTGAGCATGATATAAAAATACTAGAATACTGATGAACCATCATCTCAGATCTCACCATCTCACTCTTGGCTATCTTGCCAAGCAATATATCATCTCGATCACCTCATGATCAATACATCCACGTGATCACCACTTGACCACATCACAAACTTAATGATCATCCTCAAAATCATCCCAACAACATGATCGACATCCTGCCAAACTGTTGCTGCTCACAATATCAACATATATAAGTCATCTAAGTCATTCCGTCATGTGAGTGTTGATCAAACATTGTGACCTGGTACGAACTTGTGCCCATGATCGATGACGTGACTATCGATAGATTAAACACACACTCTACACAGGTTAGCACACTGTACCCACACCACGGAACCCATGGCCTCATACTCCCATTCGGGTAGACCAACAACATTTCGACAAAACAAATCTACTGCCAAGACACTCTCCTGGCCACTCCGACCAACTCCCCTATGGGCTAAGTCATGGGTGGCTCCGATGTCACCTCGTGACACCCAACGGCCACCATCGTGGCAAAACGTAAACGGTCCCAAATGGGGACAATGGATCCATACAACTCGAGCACACAAGGCTTATACCGGCCTACTTGATCAGGGTAGCGCACACGTATAACCTTCCCTAGTTGGAGGCACCGGCAAGAGGCATAAAAATTGACCGCATTAGGGCCTTCCCATAAAGGCAAATGTGGTTACTCCGGAAAATCCCGGTTCGGTGGAACCTGACCAACGAAATGGCGGAATTTATCCCCAAAATATATCTATGATAACCGATACTCCGATATCATATATCCACTTGTAATTCGAGTCATAGCAATATCCAACAAATAATCCAGAGAATAATATAGCCATAAACTATTACTCCGAGGGTAGCATAATACTAAGATCAAGATGAATCCAAGTACCATGATACTACTAATCCAATAGCAAGATCAAGATATTAACCTAAGATCCACATGATAACATCATATCCACAAATAATACTCCAAGGCATAATATCAGATACCAACATGATGAAATTAATATAAGCCACTAATAATCCAATGGCAACATGTCACCCTCATCATCTACAAAAATATCAGTCCTAGAAATCCAAACAATATCATGGTAGTAGCAAGATCAACACAACTCCAAGAAATGCCATGAACAAATCATACATAGCTAATGCAATATTTTAAATATTTTAAACCATGGCATTGCATTTCAATCATGCAAATGGAGGGTGTGGCTTGCCTGAAAGGGGTGGAATCACCGGGAAGAAGTGTGAGAAGCTCGCAGAAAGAATCACCGGAAACAGTTCTCTCCCGGAGGGGGATGATTAAGTGCAAGGGCATAATGGTAATTTTTAGAATGTCATCACATGGTGAAAATTATCCCATTAGAACGAGCTCGACGATATGAAGAAATATGCTTTGGAATCACCTCAATCGGATTTGTGAGCAAAAAGTTGTGGCCATCCATTCGTTAGGCAGAAAACTAACATAATCTGTGCTTTTCTGCCCTTAACTGATGAACCTTTGCAATATAGAGGGTTCGGCGGGCGGCTGGAAAAGAGAAAGCGCCTTTCAGAGAATACGCCTTCAGAGTAGTAAAAACGTATTTTGGTCTAAAGAAACACTAAAGTACGCTTTCAAACCTGGAAAACGCATTTACGTGGATACCTGTCCACTTAAATGACGTGGCGGTGGCGGGGTCAACGCCTTGATGCCGACATGTGGGGCCACGGGGCCCACTAATCACCTGGCGAGGTGATGTCGTCTTCTAACTCACTCATGCCCGCACTCAACAGAGGGAGGAGCGGGCTCCGGCGATGGTCGCCGGCACTGTGGGACGTCATTCGTGGTGCCCAGACCACTGTTGGAATCGGGAAGGAGCGCCGCCTCAATCTAGGCACGACGCGGCCGCCAGGGAACACCGAGTCGTGGGGGCAAACATCGACCGCGGCAGACAGGAGCTTCGGCCACCGAAGAACTCGCGGCAAGAGGCCACCAAAGGAGGATTGGAAGTGCTGGGGTGGCTCTAGGGTGGATGTGGAGGCCTCTAGTGGTGGTGGAAGTGAGGAAGGGCCTCGGTGTAGGACGAATTTGAGTGGCCGAGGCGGCCATTGGAGGGCTTGAGGCATCCTTGAGCTTGCTTGAGTGGATGGGGGCACTACTGGTAATTAGAGGGAGTGGATGGTGAGGACAGCCGGGGCCAAGGTGGCCTTAAATAGACAGGGAGGGGAGTGCCGAGATGGATGTCGCCGTGGACGCGTGGCCGGAGCCACGAACGCGTGGGCACGCTCGCGAGCTCAGTGGTAGGCGACGGGAGCATAATAGGGGAGGTTCATGGTGCAGAGCCAGGCCAAGGGCACGGGGAGGAAGAGGACGGGGCGGCAACAGAGGCGGTCGACCACCGTGTGCTCGTGGCTGCTGCTTTGGCTCGGTCCGGTGAGCAGCTAGCAGGGGAAGGGGTCTAGAGGAGTGATGTGGAAGAAGGGGGAGGGTGGTCGGCACTAGAGGACGCGTGAGGATCATCGGAGAGAGGGGCTCGAAGCAAAATGACATTCTGGACGCGGCCACAATGAGCAGAGCGCTTGCATAGGCAAAATCCAACGTCGTCACCACGCAACATGGCACGCAGAGGACGCAATGGGTTGGCAAACCTTGCCTGGGGTGTTTTCTCTGAATCATTGGGGCTGTCGAAAGAGAAATAGCGAGAGAAGAGGCTCTGTATTGAAGTGAGGCATCGATGAAAGTTTGTTGTAACAAACTTGACTGCAATGCTATGCTCAACTGAGAGGGGCTAGGGGACAAATATGATGTCTGGGGTGTTTAGGTTAAGAAGGACTATGACCTTGGGGGTTTTGGAATAAAATGGACCACAAAACAACATGGTTGCTTTGTAATTGCAAAATTGGTCCAGAAACTTGATCTAGATGATGCACTCATATAGAGTAGTCACTAGAGCTGAAATTTGGTAAGGCCTCATGATTTGGACATAAGAAGATGCTGTAACAATCTCATACTAAATGGACATGCCAAAATGGCACTTGATTCACATACATCCTTTTTGTCCAGAAACTTGCAATAATATTGGTGATAAAATGGCTTAATGAAATAATGAGATATTTGTTGGAGAGATGTTATTTAGGTATGAGCATGATATGGTAATTTTTCAGAATTAATGAAGCAACATAGATTATACTTGCTTCACAACCTGAAAACATTAACAGAATCAAAGATTTGAAGCTATGCTCACATAGGTGATTGGATGGAGCTGAAAATGGGAGGAGTGAGATTCTATGAGCACATGAAGGAGTGTGAAAAATTTCAACTCATTTGGATAACCCTAGCTAGTACTTCCTTCACAAAGCTTCTATTTGGACAGAAACTTTGAAAAATCACTGAGGAAGATTCACTAGGAAAATTAAGTTGAATTTTTGCATGTGGCAATTATTTGGATAGGGAAGAATTCCTAAAAAGTTTAGGAGCAAACAAGATAAGATAAATGACACTTCCTTCACAAAGTGCCACTTTGGACAAAAGTGAAGAAGTAATATTGGAGAAATACTTCTGAACTAGCCAAGGAAAAGCTTGGGCATATTTGAGTAATATATGACCCAAAGAAATTATGAGAATTATTTGGGAATTTTGTGGATGACAGGAATATAGGTTGCTTCACAACCTAGGTCAAACAGGACTATTCCTTTAATAGGAAAGGAATATCCCAAGAAAAAGAATTTAGAGGTTGAGCTAGAATGGAATTGACATGACCTTGAGAGAGATTTTGAGAATAATGAGTCACTTAGGAGGAGAAGAATTGAATATCTCCCAGGTTGCAAGGCCACAGAACCACTCCTAAAATAAAACTAGGGCAAAAATTGAACAAATGCAAGGAAAAAGAAAAGGGCCAAAAACCAGGGTGTTACAAACCTTCACCCCTTAAAGAAATGTCGTCCTTGAGATTTGGTTGCTCAGGGAACAAGTATGAATATACCTTAAGGAAACCGTGTCCAACTCGGTTATCCTTTTCCTTTGTTTATTGCTCCCTCCAGAATTTCATAAGATTTTCTTACCTTGCTTTGGGGTGGTTTGCTTCACCTTTCCCAAATTATGATAGGTTTTTTATCATATACCAAACTCTTAATCTGACGTTGATTCTTTCATATTTGCGGTGATATTAGAGGGATCTGAGCATAAATTTTTCTTTGATCATGAATACTTTTTACTTCTTCCATGGGGTTGCTCAAACAAATGCATGTCTTTCGGATTCAATGAAAGCTGAGAATCATGTCCATTCTTCTGACAAGATCTGGCTGCTCGTAGGTGGTACTAACTTATCTGTTTCTTTGGCTCGAGCATGAGATACGTACCAACGATTTGACTGCCTTCTGTCGTGGGCAATATAAAAGGGGTATGGACATATAGTTGTAACATACCTAAAACATTAACATCTTGAGGCTCGCCTAACAGGGGTGCTGGCAGGAAGATACTTTTCATGACAAGATGTTCGTGTACTTGATTCCACTAGTGAGTATACCTGGTTTGAGCTGACTGCTTGGCTTTTGACTTATGTATGTTGTCAGTATACCCATCCGTGGTAATAGGTTGGGAGATGCTTTAACACTGTCATTGAATTCAAATTGTGGAGGTTAAAAAGGAATCTTGTATCCGACAAAACGGACTTGAATATTCCACACTAACCATTCTGGGTAGATGCCGTGGGGCAACCGGGTCAGTGGAATATGAAGTCCTTGTATAACAGAGTAGGCCTTTGAGGGTATATGCTTGTGGATCCATATGGAATCATGGTCTTCGACTGACTTGGGTATCCGGACCCTAATGGTTGCACACAAATCATCATACCTTTGCTGTTTGTCTCACCCTTTGATGGTCATGGTTTTGTTTGTCAGTATGCCTTACTGAAATAGCTTGGCCACATATGTCCTTGATTCTTCGTACGGCCATGGATGTGGTTAGTGCAATATTTTTGGCATTATACCTTGTGCTTGTTTTCTGACCTAGGTTCGCACATATATGACATATACTCGGGGGATGTAGATGTACAGAGCTCGTTGTTGAGGCCAATCATACAAGAGGGTGACAATAGTTCACGAGATCTCCTTGTCAAATGCAAAAATATTGGCCTTAGTGACCATGGTCAAGACTGTTGATTCTGCATTGTTAGCTCCAGAACTTGTCGATCCTTTCATTACCTAAGAGGTATCTCTGCTTATCTTCATTGAGCATGACCCATGAGGTTGTTTGATCCGTACCTTTCTTAGGTATATCTGCTTGATCATTGTCGTATCTCGTATGAGTGACTTGTATGACCGGGGATGCATGCTCACCATATATATAATAAGAATATGCAACCGGACACTCGGTCTTTGCAGTAGGCATATGTCTTGACAGACTTGTACTTCTCACGAAAATGCTGCGGATCTGATTCTTTAGCTGCACTATAATATACTACCAACTTGCAGTGAAATATCTTACGACTATGCGTAGCGTTGTACTGACGCAGGCTTGGTGTCTTATGCGGGAAGCCATCTGAGTAGATTGCCGAAGAAGACTCGATATCTTACGCTCAAAGCTTTTGCCGTAGTGGCATGGTGGAGAAGACTGGGTTCTGTACCTGAGAATCTTCTCCTATGGTTGCTTGTTGAGGAAGATTCAATTCCTTATGTCAGAAGCCTTCATTGGGGTATCTTACTGTAGAAGACTGGGTATCTTGGACAGGAAGCTGTCCATATATTATACTTGGAAAAATTGATGAGCCTTGCAACATAAGCTTCTTTGATAGCGTGTGGAGGAAGACTGAGTTTCTTATATCCAAAGCTTCATACTTGTGCTATGCAGACACACACCCATAATATTTTGCGGTGGATTACTTGCATGAGAAAATTGTTTGTCTATCTTCCTTGATCATAGCACATTCTGGCTTCCTTTCGGGGTATAGCATATTTCAAGCATCGATCATTCATTTTTGTGCCAAACTTTATATATGAGCCATACCCTTGATTGAAAATATATTGTTGTTATACCTAACTTGTCTTCCTGCTGGCTGGATCATAACTGCTGTGAGGATTAAGTACCGACGTACACTTGATGTGTTTTAGCTAAGCTTCTTCCAAATGTTTGAAATCCTTATTGCTTCTTCTGAATCCGGTGTCATAGGATGAACAACTTCCATAAGGGAAAATAGGGTAACACCGAGGACCCAAAAAGAAAGGAGCAAACAAAAACTAAACTAAACAAGAGCACACAAAACAATCAACGCACACACATACAAAGTCACATAATACTGCTAGTCACATAATATGCATGCCTACTTAAGAACACAAATCTCGCGGGAACTCCGGTACTAGGGTCTAACATGCTGTGACGGTGTGCACGAAGATGGATCAACGTGTGGAGGGGTTGGTGTAAACATAGCTACCCCAAGTGCTGTCCTAGCAAGATAGCATCCTTGACTGGCTTGGAGGCAAGGACGTACTTGGTAACCATGTAGCGGGACACGACTGTCGCGACCACATTATTATCAAGCGGACAGAAGAGATCTATACTCGTCCAAGGAATAGGATAGCGTGGAAAGCTGAGTCTACTGACATTGCCCTTTCATGATGACTAAGATGATTAAGGGTTGCCAACACGACAAGATAAAAGGCATGATCCGGTTAGCAACATGTCTACCACTGAAGCGATAGGCGGGGCTGAAAGAAGGATATCGGTGCGATACCTGAGCACCATTTTCGGCAAGCAGTGTCAGGATCACTTGGCATCACTCCGTTGGGACAAAAATGACACCAAACACTGAAGAACAGGGGAACTGGAGAAATGCAGGGGCTGAGCTGTAGTGGATCCGAACCGACGCCAGCTACACTCACAAGATAAATTGTTAGCACCAAATAATAAGGCTACATGCATGCTATGCAACAAACAAATGCAACAACCAATGCAACAAACAAGCCAGACTCTATACTATCTTCTTCTACCGCTCGCGCTGACTAGGGCGTCCTACAGCCAGACCTGCTCTGATACCAAGCCCTGTGGCACCCCGGCTCAGAGAAACCGGAACGCCCCGTATTCCAGCCCAGAGATCAAGGTAAGTCTTCTGGAATACAACACTGCTCGACATTGAACAAATCAACTCTATTATTACAAAGAATAAGGGATACAAAGGTCTGATGTTACAAAAGATCACCTCAGCATGGCGACACTACACCTGCTAAGAAAGCTCTATGCTAGGAGCGCAACAACCCGTAGCAGCAGAAAACTTCTAGCAGCGAAAAAACAACAAAGGTGGTGAACTCCACTCTGCAGGGACTCTAGCCGGGACACGATCTAGCTCACACGATCGGTAACCTCGACAAGCAATCAATCAATCATGACATTACCTGCAATCTGGCATGACATGCCAAGTCAGTAAATTGAATCTACTTGCAAGCTCACAACAACCAAAAGCATCAAGGCAAGACAATAGCATAACATTAGCAGGTTAATTAATTAACAACTACTATGAGGTGAAAGCAATAACTGAGCATGATATAAAACAACTAGAATACTGATGAACCATCATCTCAAATTTCAAGAACCATCTCACTCTTGGCTATCCCGCCAAGCAATATATCATCTTGATATCACCTCATGATCAATACATCCACGTAATCAACACTTGACCAGATCACAAACTGAATGATCATCCTCAAGATCATCCCAACAACATGATCGACTGATACGTCTCCAACCTATCTATAATTTATGAAGCATTCATGCTATTTTATTATCTGTTTTGAATGATTATGGGCTTTATAATACACTTTTATATTACTTTTGGGACTAACCTATTAACCGGACCCCCCAGCCCATATTGTTGTTTTATTGCCTGTTTCAGTATTTCGAAGAAAACGAATATCAAACGGAGTCCAAACGGAATGAAACCTTCGGGAGCGTGATTTTTGGGAAGAATATGATCCGGGAGACTTGGAGTTCATGTCAGAAGATCCTCGAGGAGGCCACGAGATAGGGGGGCGCGCCCACCCCCCTGGGTGCACCCTACCCTCTCATGGGCCCCTCGAGGCTCCCCCGACCGACTTCTTTTGCCTATATAAGCCTACATACCCTAAAAACATCAAATAAGAAGATAGATCGGGAGTTCCGCTGCCGCAAGCCTCTGTAGCCACCAAAAACCTCTTGGGAGCCCGTTCCGGCACCCTGCCGGAGGGGGAACCCATCACCTGTGGCCATCTTCATCATCCCGGCGCTCTCCATGACAAGGAGGGAGTAGTTCACCCTCGGGGCTGAGGGTATGTACCAGTAGCTATGTGTTTGATCTCTCTCTCTCTCTCTCTCTCTCTCGTGTTCTCTCTATGGCACAATCTTGATGTATCGCAAGCTTTGCTATTATAGTTGGATCTTATGACGTTTCTCCCCCTCTACTCTCTTGTGATGAATTGAGTTTTCCTCTTGAAGTTATCTTATCGGATTGAGTCTTTAATGATTTAAGAACACTTGATGTATGTCTTGTCGTGTTTATTTGTGGTGAAAATGGGATATCACGTGCCACTTGATGTATGTTTTGGTGATAAACTTGCGGGTTCCGCCCATGAACCTATGCATAGGGGTTGGCACACGTTTTCGTCTTGACTCTCCGGTAGAAACTTTGGGGCACTCCTTGAAGTACTTTTGTGTTGGTTGAATAGATGAATCTGAGGTTGTGTGATGCATATCGTATAATCATGCCCACGGATACTTGAGGTGACAATGGAGTATCTAGGTGACATTAGGGTTTTGCTCGATTTATGTCTGAAGGTGTTATTCTAGTACGAACTCTTGAATAGATTGATCCGAAAGAATAACTTTGAGGTGGTTTCGTACCCTACCATAATCTCTTCGCTTGTTCTCCGCTATTAGTGGCTTTGGAGTGACTCTTTGTTGCATGTTGAGGGATTGTTATATGATCTATCTATGTTATTATTGTTGAGAGAACTTGCACTAGTGAAAGTATGAACCCTATGCCTTGTTTCCTATCATTGCAATACCGTTTACGCTCACTTTTATGATTAGTTACCTTGCTGTTTTTATATTTTCAGATTACAAATACCTTTATTTACCATCCATATTGCACTTGTATCACCATCTCTTCGCCGAACTAGTGCACCTATACAATTTGCTATTGTATTGGGTGTGTTGGGGACATAGAGACTCTTTGTTATTTGGTTGCAGGGTTGTTTGAGAGAGACCATCTTCATCCTACGCCTCCCACGGATTGATAAACCTTAGGTCATCCACTTGAGGGAAAATTGCTAGTGTCCTACAAACCTGTGCACTTGCAGGCCCAACAACGTCTACAAGAAGAAGGTTGTGTAGTAGACATCAAGCTCTTTTCTGGCGCCATTGCCGGGGAGGTGAGTGCTTGAAGGTATATCTTTAGATCTTGCAATCAAATCTTTTTGTTTCTTCTTTTATCACTAGTTTAGTTTATAAAAGAAAACTACAAAAGAAAATGGAATTGAGTTTGTCTCATACGCTTCGTCTTTTTAATATCTTTCGTGAGAATGATGAAAAGTAAAATTGTGCTCAAGTGCTTGAAGAAGAAATCTATAGAATGTTTGATACTAAATCTTTGTATGATGAGCATGATTGAAATGTTGTTAGTATGAATTCCTTGAATATCCATGATGCTAATGATATGCAAAGCCACAAGCTTGGGGAAGCTATGTTTGATGAAGATGATATTTTTAGTCCCCCATGTTTTGATGAGAATATTTATTATGATGAAAGCATGCCTCCTATTTATGATAATTATATTGATGAAAGTGGGTTTGGAAGAGTGTCAACTTTAGGAAGTAGTGATCCCACTATTTTGGAGGATGTTTAATATTATTGTGATGAACATGAAAGTGGATTTGGAAGAGTGTCAACTTTATTTAGTGATGATTCCACTATTTCGGAAGAGGTTCCAATTGATTATGAGAACAAAGTTGTTATCTATGATGATTATTGTGATGACTTGTATGCTATTAAGAATAATTATAACCATGAAACTTGTCATCATGATTTTAGTTTTCAATTGGATTATGCTTCACATGATAGTTATTTTGAGTTTGCTCCCACTACTATTCATGAGAAGAAATTTGCTTATGTGGAAAGTAGTAAATTTTCTATGCTTGTAGATCATGAAAAGAATGCTTTAGGTGCTGGTTATATTTTTGAATTCATTCATGATGCTACTGAAAATTATTATGAGGGAGGAACATATGCTTGTAGGAATTGCAATAATATCAAGTTTCCTCTCTATGTGCTTAAAGTTTTGAAGCTATGCTTGTTTTGCCTTCCTATGCTAGTTGATTATTGTTCCCATAAGTTGTTTGCTCAAAAAATCCCTATGCATAGGAAGTGGGTTAGACTTAAATGTGCTAGTCATATTCTTCATGATGCTCTCTTTACGTTTCAATTCTTATCTTTTATGTGAGCATCATTTCATCATGCCTAGCTAGAAAGGCATTAAAGAAAAGCGCTTGTTGGGAGACAACCCAATACTTATCCTTACTGTTTTTGTGTGTCCACATGATTATGTTACTGTAGTAATCATGTTTTATAGATTTTGTTTCAATAAAGTGCCAATTAAGACCTTTAGGATAGTTTATGGTGATAGTTGTGTTGATCCTGCTGCGAATCAGAAACTTTTGCGCCCAGTAAATTAGTTTTGTTAATTCATAGAAACGCGATATTGATCTGATTATTTTTGCTCTGGATTGCTACACGAATTTCTTAGGACTTTCTAATTTGGTAGGATTCTTTGAGTTCCATAAGTATACGTTTGATACAGATTACTACACACTGTTCTGTTTTTGACAGATTCTGCTTTCTATGTGTTAATTGCTTATTTTGGTGAATCTATGAGTAGTATTAGAGGGTATGAACAATAGAGAAGTTAGAATACAGTAGATATTACACCAATATGAATTTAGAATGAGTTCATTACAGTACCTAAGTGGTGGTTTTATTTTCTTATACTAACGGAGCTTACGAGTTTTGTTTTGAGTTTTGTGTGGTTGAAGTTTTTAAGGTTTGGATAAAGATTCGATGGACTATGGAATAGGAAGTGGAAATATCCTAAGCTTGGGGATGCCCAAGGCACCCCAAGGTAATATTCAAGTACAACCAAGATCCTAAGCTTGGGGATGACCCGGAAGGCATCCCCTCTTTCGTCTTCATTCATCGGTAACTTTACTTGGAGCTATATTTTTATTCACCACATGATATCTGTTTTTCTTGGAGCGTCATTTTATTTTATTAGTATTTTCTTGCTGTTATTTATAATAATGTTTTGCATCTATATTTTCAATAAAATGTCAATGATAGCCTTTACCATGCTTATTTTGCTAGTATACATATTGCTGTTTGAAAACAGAAAGTTTACCGCTGTTGCAAAAATTCCCTAGAAAAGTCAGAGCATAATATAATGTTGAAACTTTTTTCATATTGAGCTCTCATAAATTTTCTACAGCATAGTATTTTTCTCATTATTTTTGGAGGTAGGGAAGTATGATGAATCTTGCATTCTTTACAGACTATACTGTTTTGGCAGTTTGCTGTTATGTTTGCATTGTTTGCATATGTTTGCTTGTTTAGTGGTTCTATTTGATGATAGTAGTATTAAATATGCAGAGGCATTTAGTATGCAATGTTGAATAATAATTTTAGTGATTTGTTACAGTAGAAAATGATAAGGTTTTGCATTGGTTTATACTAACCTATCTCACGAGTTCTTGTTGAGTTTGGTGTGGATGAAGTTTTTGAGAAATAGAGAAACAATGATATGAGAGGAATTAAGGAGACACAAAAGTTCAAACTTGGGGATTCCCAAGGCACCCCAATATAATATTTCAAGAAGTATCAAGCATCTAAGCTTGGGGATGCCTAGTTAGGCATCCCACCTTTCTTCTTCAACAACTATCGGTTAGTATCGGTTGAGCCTAAGTTTTTGCTTCTTCACATGAGTTGTGCTATCCTTGAAATGCCGTTTTATTTTGTTTTGCTTGCTGTTTGAATAAGATACCAAGATCTGAAATTCTTTAATGACATAGAGTCTTCACATAGTTACATAATTATTTAGCTACTCATTGATCTTCACTTATATTTTTTTGGAGTAGTTTGCCATTTACTCGTGTGCTTCACTTATATCCTATGAGTAAATGGTTGAATGAGTTGATTGTCAAAAATCTGAAATTATATATGCCTCATTTGCTTATCCCATGGGGAGTAATGACTTCACATGTAATAAGTAGAGATTGTAAATTTATTGAAGGTTAGCAAGCATTGTAATGGTCATTTGAACAATTCATGAAAGAATATTGAAGGAAGAGAGATTTCACATATAAATATACTATCCTAGACATCTTTTATAATTGTGAGCACTCATTAAGTATGACATGCTAAAGAGTTGATGTTGGACAAGGAATACAACGTAATGGGTTATCTTTTCTCACATCTCAGTTAAAGTATATTGGCATGGATCATTCAAACATGTTAAGCTTGCCTTTCCCCCTCATGCTAGCCAAAATTCCTTACACCAAGTAGAGATACTACTTGTGCTTCCAAATATCCTTAAACCCAGTTTTGCCATGAGAGTCCACCATACCTACCTATGGATTGAGTAAGATCCTTCAAGTAAGTTGTCATCGGTGCAAGCAATAAAAATTGCTCTCTAAATATGCATGACTTATTAGTGTGGAGAAAATAAGCTTTGTACGATCTTGTTATGGAAGCAATAAAAGCGACGGACTGCATAATAAAGGTTCATATACAAGTGGCAATATAAAGTGACATTCTTTCGCATTAAGATTTTGTGTATCCAACCCTAAAAGCGCATGACAACCTCTGCTTCCCTCTACGAAGGGCCTATCTTTTACTTTATGTCTTTTACTTTATGTAAGAGTCAAGGTGATCTTCGCCTTTCCCTTTTTCATTTTATCCTTTGGCAAGCACTTTGTGTTGGGGTGATCCTGATATATATATCCAATTGGATGTAAGTTAGCATGAACTATTATTGTTGACATCACCCAAAGGTGAATACATTGGGAGGCAACACTATAAGCCCCTATCTTTCTCAGTGTCCGATTGAAACTCCATAACCATTAGTATTGCGTGAGTGTTAGCAACTGTAGAAGACTATATGATAGTTGAGTATGTGGAGTTTGCTATTCCTGAAAATAAGATGAATTGCAATTGTTTGATGACTAAGAATGAAGTTTGCTAGTTTTCAAGAAAGTTTATGGTCTATGCTTTAACATGTGAATTGCTTGTTACTTATTTGTGAGAAGTTTTATGAGGTGAACTACTGTTATGACATATAATCATGCTAGAAAAGGTGATTGAAATTATCATTGATCAAACTTGTGCACCTTCTAGCATTCACACTACATAAATTCTTTCTTTATCATTTACCTACTCAAGGACGAGTAGGAATTAAGCTTGGGGATGCTGATACGTCTCTATAATTTATGAAGCATTCATGCTATTTTATTATCTATTTTGAATGATTATGGGCTTTATTATACACTTTTATATTACTTTTGGGACTAACCTATTAACCGGAGGCCCAGCCCATATTGTTGTTTTATTGCCTGTTTTAGTATCTCGAAGAAAAGGAATATCAAACGCAGTCCAAACGGAATGAAACCTTCGGGAGCGTGATTTTTGGGAAGAGTATGACCCGGGAGACTTGGAGTTCACGTCATAAGATCCTCGAGGAGGCCACGAGATTGGGGGGCGCGCCCACCCCCCTGGGCGTGCCCGACCCTCTTGTGGCCCCCTCGAGGCTCCCTCGACCGACTTCTTTCGCCTATATAAGCCTACATACCATGAAAACATCGAATAAGAAGATAGATCGGGAGTTCCACCACCGCAAGCCTCCGTAGCCACCAAAAACCTCTCGGGAGCCCGTTCCGGCACCCTGCCGGAGGGGGAACCCATCACCGGTGGCCATCTTCATCATCCCGGCGCTCTCCATGACGAGGAGGGAGTAGTTCACCCTCGGGGCTGAGGGTATGTACTAGTAGCAATGTGTTTGATCTCTCTCTCTCTCTCTCTCTCGTGTTCTCTCTATGGCATGATCTTGATGTATCACTAGCTTTGCTATTATAGTTGGATCTTATGATGTTTCTCCCCCTCTACTCTCTTGTGATGAATTGAGTTTTCCTCTTGAAGTTATCTTATCGGATTGAGTCTTTAATGATTTGAGAACACTTGATGTATTCTTGCCGTGTTTATCTGTGGTGACAATGGGATATCATGTGCCACTTGATGTATGTTTTGGTGATCAACTTGCGGGTTCCGCCCATGAACCTATGCATAGGGGTTGGCACACGTTTTCGTCTTGACTCTCCGGTAGAAACTTTGGGGCACTACTTGAAGTACTTTTGTGTTGGTTGAATAGATGAATCTGAGATTGTGTGATGCATATCGTATAATCATGCCCACGGATACTTGAGGTGACAATGGAGTATCTAGGTGACATTAGGGTTTTGGTTGATTTGTGTCTTAAGGTGTTACTCTAGTACGAACTCTTGAATAGATTGATCCGAAAGAATAACTTTGAGGTGGTTTCGTACCCTACCATAATCTCTTCGTTTGTTCTCTCCTATTAGTGGCTTTGGAGTGACTCTTTGTTGCATGTTGAGGGATTGTTATATGATCTATCTATGTTATTATTGTTGAGAGAACTTGCACTAGTGAAAGTATGAACCCTATGCCTTGTTTCCTATCATTGCAATACCGTTTACGCTCACTTTTATGATTAGTTACCTTGCTGTTTTTATATTTTCAGATTACAATTACCTTTATCTACCATCCATATTGCACTTGTATCACCATCTCTTCGCCGAACTAGTGCACCTATACAATTTGCTATTGTATTGGGTGTGTTGGGGACACAAGAGACTCTTTGTTATTTGGTTGCAGGGTTGTTTGAGAGAGACCATCTTCATCCTACGCCTCCCACGGATTGATAAACCTTAGGTCATCCACTTGAGGGAAATTTGCTACTGTCCTACAAACCTGTGCACTTGTAGGCCCCACAACGTCTACAAGAAGAAGGTTGTGTAGTAGACATCATCGACATCCTGCCAAACTGTTGCTGCTCACAATATCAACATATATAAGTCATCTAAAAGTCATTCCGTCATGTGAGTGTTGATTGAACGGTGTGACCTATTACAAAGTTGTGCCCATGACCGAGGACGCGGCTATTGATAGATTAAACACACACTCTACACAGGTTAGCACACTATACCCACACCACGAAACACATGGCCTCGTACTCCCATTCGGGTGGACCAACGGCGTTCTGACAAACCGATCTATTGCCATGACACTCTCCCGGCCACTCTGACCAAATCCCCTTTGGGCTAAGTCATGGGTGGCCCCGATGTCACCTCGTGACACCCAACAACCACCGTCGTGGCAAAACATAAACCGTCCCAAACGGGGACAATGGATCCATACAACTCAGGCACACAAGGCTTATACCGGCCTACCTGATCAGGGTAGCACACGCGTATAACCTTCCCTAGTTGGAGGCACCAGTGAGAGGCATAACAATAGACCACATTAGGGCCTTCCCATAAAGGCAAATGTGGTTGCACTAGAAAGGCCCGGTTCGATGGCACCTGACCAATGAAATGAGAGAATTTGTCCCCAAAATATAACAGTGATAACTGATACTCCGATATCATATATCCACCTGTAATCCAAGTCATAGCAATATCCAACAAATAATCCAGAGAATAATATAGCCATAAACTATTACTCCAAGGGTAGCATAATACTAAGGTCAAGATGAATCCAGGAAGCATGATACTACTAATCCAATAGCAAGAACAAGATATTAACCTAAGATCCACATGATAACATAATATCCACAAATAATACTCCAGAGCATAATATCAGATACTAGCATGATGAAATTAATATAAGCAACTAATAATCCAATGGCAACATGCCACCCTCATCATCTGCAAAAATATCAGTCCTAGAAATCCAAATATCATGGTAGTAGCAAGATCAACACAACTCCAAGAAATGCCATGAACAAATCATACATAACTAATGCAATATTTTAATTAAGTTTCAATAATTTAAACCATGGCATTGCATTGCAATCATGCAAATGGAGGGTGTGGCTTGCCTGTGAGGGATGGAATCACCGGGAAGAAGTGCGAGAAGCTCGCCGGAAGAATAGCTGGAAACAGTTCTCCCTTAGAGGGGCTGACTAAGTGCAAGGTCTTGATGGTCACTTTCAGAATGTTGTCACATGGTGAAAATGATCCCATCGAAACGGGCTCGACGATATATAGAAATAGGCTTTGGAATCACCTCAATCGGAGTTGTGAGCAAAAAGTTGTGGCTGTCCATTCATTAGGCACAAAGATTAACAGAATCTGTGCTTTTCTGCACTTAACCGATAAACATTTGCAATATAGAGGGTTCGGCCCGCAGCTGGAAAAGAGAAAGCGCCTTTCAGAGAATATGTCTTCAGAGCATTGAAAACATATTTGGTCTAAAGAAACACTAAAGTATGCTTTCAAACCTGGAAAACGCATTTACGTGGATACGTGTCCACTTAAATGATGTGGTGACGGCGGGGTCAATGCCTTGATGCCGATATGTGGGACCACGGGGCCCACTGATCAGTTGGCGGAGCGACGCCGTCTTCTACCTTGCTCTTGCCCGTGCTCAATAGAGGGAGGAGCGGGCTCCGGCGATGGTCGTTGGCGCTGTGGGACGTCATTCGCGGCGCCTGGTCCACCGTTGGAGTCGGGAAGGAGCACCGCCTCCATCTAGGCACGACGCGGCTGCCGGGGAACACCAAGTCATGGGGGGAAATGTCAGCCGCAGCGGACAGGAGCTTCGGCCACCGAAGAACTCGCGGCAAGAGGCCACCGGAGGAGGATTGGAAGTGCTAGGGTGGCTCTAGGGTGGATGTGCAGGCCTCTGGTGGTGGTGGAAGTGAGTGAGGGCCTCGGTGTCAGACGAATTTGAGATGGCCGAGGCGGCCATCGGAGGGCTCGAGGCATCCTTGAGCTTGCTTGAGTGGACGGGGGCGCTTCTGGGAACGATAGGGAGTGGATGGTGAGGAGAGACACGGTCGGGGTGGCCTTAAATAGACATGGACAGGAGTGCCGAGCTGGACGTCACTATGGACGCGTGGTTGGAGCCGCAGACGCATGGGCACGCTTGCGAGCTCGATGATAGGTGATGGGAGCGTAACAGGGGAGGTTCACGGGGGAGAGCCTGGCTAAGGGCACAGGGAGGAAGAGGACGGGGCGGCAACAGAGGCAGTCGGCCACAATATGCTAGTGGTTGTCACTTTGGCTCGGTCCCGCGAGCAGCTAACAGGGGAAGGTGTCCAGACGAGTGATGTGGAAGAAGGGGGAGGGTGGTCGGCACCAGAGGACGCACGAGGATCGCCGGAGAGAGGGGTTGGAAGCAAAACAACGTTCCGGACGCGACCACAGTGAGTAGAGCGCATGCGTAGGAAAAATCCAACGCGGTCACCATGTGACATGGCACGCAAAGGACGCAATGGGCTGGCAAACCTTGTTCGCGGTGTTGTCTCTGCATCATTGGGGCTATGGAAAGTCAAATAGTGAGAGAAGAGGCTTGTAGCAAAGCGAGGCATTGATGAAAGTTTGTTGTAGCAAACTTGGCTGCAATGCTATGCTCAACAGAGAGGGTCTAGAGGCCAAATATGATGTTTGGGGTGTTTAGGTCAAGAAGGACTATGATCCTGTGGGTTTTGGAGTAAAATGGACCACAGAACAACATGGTTGCTTTGTAATTGCAAAATTCGTCCAAAAACTTGATCTAGATGATGCACTCATATAGAGTAGTCACTAGAGCTGAAATTTGGTGAGGCCTCATGATTTGGATATAAGAAGATGTTGTAACAATCTCATACCAAATGGACATGCCAAAATGGTACTTGCTTCACATACATCCTTTCTGTCCAGAAACTTGCAATAATATTGGTGATAAAATGGCTTAATGAAATAATCCCAAATTTGTTGGAGAGATGTTATTTGGGTATGAGCATGATCTGGTAATTTTTTAGAATTAATGAAGCAACATAAATTATACTTGCTTCACAACCTGAAAACATTAACATAATCAAATATTTGAAGCTATGGTCACATAGGTGATTGTATGGAGCTGAAAATTGGAGGAGTGAGATTATATGAGCACATGAAGGACTGTGAAAAATTTCAACTCATTTGGATTACCCTAGCTAGTACTTCCTTCACAAAGCTTCTATTCAGATAGAAAGTTTGAAAAATCACCGAGGAAGATTCACTAGGAAAATGAAGTTGAATTTTGGCATGTGACAATTATTTGGACAAGGAAGAATTCCCCAAAAGTTTGGGAGCAAACAAGATAAGATAAATGGCACTTCCTTCACAAAGTGCCACTTTGGACAAAAGTGAAGAAGTAATATTGGAGAAATACTTTTGAACTGGCCAAGGAAAAGTTTGGGCATATTTGAGTAATATATGAGCCATAGAAATTATGAGAATTATTTGGGAATTTTGTGGATGAAAGAAATGTAGGTTGCTTCACAACCTAGGTCAAACAGGACTATTCCTTTAATAGGAAAGGAATATCCCAAGAAAAAGAATTTGGAGGTTGAGCTAGAATGGAATTGACATGACCTTGAGAGATATTTTGAGAATAATGAGTCACACTAATACTCTCCATCGTATCAACTTTTCCAAACACTTTTGCCCTTGTTTTGGACTCTAACTTGCATGACTTGAATGGAAGTAACCCGGACTGACGCTGTTTTCAGCAGAATTGCCATGGTGTTATTTTTGTGCAGAAATAAAGGTTCTAGGAATGACCTGAAATTCCACGGAGAATATTTTTGGAATTAATAAAAAATACTGGCGAAAGAATAAAGGCCAGGGGGCCCACACCCTATCCACGAAGGTGGGGGGCATTCCCTACCCCCTGGGCGCGCCCCCGTGCCTCATGGGCCCCCTGGTGCTCCACCGACCTCAACTCCAACTCTATATATTCACGTTCGGGGAGAAAAAAATCAGAGAGAAGGATTCATCGCATTTTTCGATACGGAACTACCGCCAAGCCCTAATCTCTCTCGGGAGGGTTGATCTGGAGTCTGTTCGGGGCTCCGGAGAGGGGAATCCGTTGCCGTCGTCATCATCAACCATCCTCCATCACCAATTTCATGATGCTCACCGCCGTGCGCGAGTAATCCCATCATAGGCTTGATGGACGGTGATGGGTGATGACCCACAAGTGTAGAGGATCTATCTAGTCCTTTCGATAAGTAAGAGTGTCAAACCCAACGAGGAGCTGAAGGAAATGACAAGCGGTTTTTAGTAAGGTATTCTCTGCAAGCACTTAAATTATCGGTAACAGATAGTTTTGTGATAAGGTAATTCATAACGGGTAACAAGTAATGAAAGTAAATAAAGTGCAGCAAGATGGCCCAATCCTTTTTGTAGCAAAGGACAAGCCTGGACATATTCTTATATGAAGGAAAACGCTCCCGAGGACACATGTGAATTATCGTCAAGCTAGTTTTCATCACGCTCATATGATTCGCGTTCGTTACTATGATAATTTGATATGTGGGTGGACCGGTGCTTGGGTACTTCCCTTTCTTGGACAAGCATCCCACTTATGATTAACCCCTATTGCAAGCATCCGCAACTACAAAATAAGTATTAAGGTAAACCTAACCATAACATGAAACATACGGATCCAAATCAGCCCCTTACGAAGCAACGCATAAACTAGGGTTTAAGCTTCTGTCACTCTAGCAACCCATCATCTAATTATTACTTCCCAATGCCTTCCTCTAGGCCCAAACAATGGTGAAGTGTCATGTAGTCGACGTTCACACAACACCACGAGAGGAGAGACAACATACATCTCATCAAAATATCGAACGAATACCAAATTCACATGGCTACTTATAGCAAGACTTCTCGCATGTCCTCAGGAACAAACGTAACTACTCACAAATCATATTCATGTTCATAATCAGAGGGGTATTAATATGCATAAAGGATCTGAACATATCTTCCACCGAATAAACCAACTAGCATCAACTACAAGGAGTAATCAACACTACTAGTGACCCACAGGTACCAATCTGAGGTTTTGGGACAAAGATTGGATACCAGAGATGAACTAGGGTTTGAGAGGAGATGGTGCTAGTGAAGATGTTGATGGAGATTGACCCCCTCCCGATGAGAGGATCGATGGTGATGATGATGGTGACGATTTCCCCCTCCCGGAGGGATGTTTCCCCGGCAAAACAGCTCCGCCTGAGCCCTAGATTGGTTCCGCCTCGTGGCGGCGGTGTCTCGTCCCGAAAGCTTGCTTATAATTTTTTCCAGGGTAAAAGACTTCATATAGCAGAAGATGGTCACCGGAGGCCTGCTAGGGGGCCCACGAGGCAGGGGGCGCGCCCAGGGGGGTAGGGCGTGCCCCCCACCCTCGTGGCCAGGGTGTGGGACCCGTCTGGTACTTTCTTCGCCCAATATTTTTATTAATTCCAAAAATGACTTTCTTGGAGTTTCAGGACTTTTGGAGTTGTGCAGAATAGGTCTCTAATACTTGCTCCTTTTCCAGCCCAGAATTCCAGCTGCCGGCATTCTCCCTCTTCATGCAAACCTTGTAAAATAAGAGAGAATAGGCATAAGTATTGTGACATAACGTGTAATAACAGCCCATAATGCAATAAATATCGATATAAAAGCATGATGCAAAATGGACGTATCAACTCCCCCAAGCTTAGACCACGCTTGTCCTAAACCGGAAGCCGAAATCGAAAAATATGTCCACATGTTTAGAGATAGAGGTGTCAATAAAATAAAATACGGACATGAGGGCATCATGATCATTCTTATAACAGCAACATACATATATTTTGTCATATGATTTCTTATGCTTAAGTAACAATCTATCCATAATGTCAAGTATGAATCAGAAACTTCATTGAGAACTAACAAACTATGATCTCGGTCATTGAGGCAATTGCAATTTATCATAACATCGGAAAGAGTCAATATAAGAGCTTTTCAGCAAGTCCACATACTCAACTATCATTTAGTATTTCACAATTGCTAACACTCGCGCAATACTTATGGATATGGAGTTTTAATCGGACACAGAGAAAGATAGGGGCTTATAGTGTTGCCTCCCAGCCTTTTACCTCAAGGGTAATGTCAACAATAATAGTTCATACCGACTTACATCCAATGGGATATATATATCAGGATCCTTCCAACACAATGTGCTTGCCAAATGATAAAATATAAAAAGGAAAGGTCAAGATCACCATGACTCTTGCATAATGTATAAGAGAAAATTAATAGATAGGCCCTTCACAGAGGGAAGCAGAGGTTGTCATGTGCTTTTATGGTTGGATGTATGAAATCTTAATGCAAAAGAACGTCACTTTATATTCCCACTTGTGATATGGACCTTTACTATGCAGTCCGTCGCTTTTATTGCTTCCATATCACAAGATAGTATAAAGCTTATTTTCTCCACACTAATAAGTCATACATATTTAGAGAGCAATTTTTATTGCATGCAACATGACAACTTACTTGAAGGATCTTACTCAATCCATGGGTAGGTATGGTGGACTCTCATGGCAAAACTGGGTTTAAGGATATTTGGAAGCACAAGTAGTATCTCTACTTGGTGCAAAGAATTTGGCTAGCATGAGGGGGAAATGCAAGCTCAACATGTTGGATGATCCATGACAATATAGTTTATTTCGGATATAAGAAAACATAACCCATTACGTTGTCTTCCTTGTCCAACGTCAACCCTTTAGCATGTCATATTTTAATGAGTGCTCACAATCATAAAAGATGTCCAAGATAGTATATTTATATGTGAAAACCTCTCTTTCTTTATTACTTCCTATTAATTGCAACGATGACCAAAACTGTGTTTGCCAACTCTCAACAACTTTTATTCATCATACTCTTTATATGTGAAGTCATTACTCTCCATAAGATCAATATGATCTCTTTATTTCTTTTTATTCTTTCTTTTATTCCCTCAAGATCAAAGTAAGACAATCAAGCCTGTCGGCGTCCTGGACTTGGGGGTATCCAGTCCTACCTACCTACGGCCCACCACGTGGCACCATCGATGGCCTGGTACGGCCCAGCTTCGACATCAACACCACAAGACCCTCACGAGAGGCCAAGCCTCGCGAGGCGGACGACACCAAGACTGTTGGTGTCAAAACCGGCAGATCTCGAGTAGGGGGTCCCAAACTGTGCGTCTAAGGCTAATGGTAACAGGAGACTGGGGACACGATGTTTTACCCAGGTTCGGGCCCTCTCAATGGAGGTAATACCCTACTTCCTGCTTGATTGATCTTGATGATATGAGTATTACAAGAGTTGATCTACCATGAGATCGTAGAGGCTAAACCCTAGAAGCTAGCCTATGGTATGATTGTTTTTTGTCCTACGGACTAAACCCTCCAGTTTATATAAACACCGGAGGGGCCTAGGGTTACACAGAGTCGGTTACAGAGAAGGAGATCTACATCCGAATCGCCAAGCTTGCCTTCCACACAAAGGAGAGTCCCATCCGGACACGGGACGAAGTCTTCAATCTTGTATCTTCATAGTCCAACAGCCCGACCAAAGTACATAGTCCGGCTGTCCGAATACCCCCTTATCCAGGAATCCCTCAGTAGCCCCTGAACCAAGCTTCAATGAGGATGAGTCCGGCGCGCAGATTGTATTCGGCGTTGCAAGGCGGGTTCCATCTCCGAATACTTCAAGGTAAATTTCAAACACTTAATTCGTGTCCGGTTCTGCAAGACAGATTTCACATACCACCATAGACAGAACAATAATTCACAGATCTAATCCGCTAACAACTCTTCATAGCGTGACATCACGCCACGGCCCAGCCTTTATTTGAATCGTTTTTTACAACCAGCTACCGCACATGCAACGAGGCGATTTCTTTTGGCACGTCTTGTCAAAGCAGAGATCATGTCCCTCTTATCGTGGGATCCTCATCAATACGGGTATGGGTAACCCCACCATGCCTGTTGGCGTGACTCCGTGTTTTTAGGCAAGTTCACATCACGTTGGGGACGCTTGATATCCTCCCCCTTTATAGAGGGGTCAAGGCCTATCCCTTTCTTACCACGCTTGCGCTTTCCTGCCTCTTGAGCTCCAACACATGAAGCTCAAGCTTAGGTACTTCGGATCTTCAATCATGTCCGGATCCAACCTTCAAGGTTGGTGGATGGCAGAGGAGGACATTGTGAAGCTCAGGGAGGCCAGATATTTGACCACCGATGTCAAGCACAGGCTACCCCCCTGAGCAGATCATCCCCACTCCCGAACCCAACAAGAGTGTCGTATTTGTTTCTCACTTCCTCCGAGGCTTGGGCTTGACTCTTGATCCCTTCGTGAGAGGGCTCATGTTCTACTACGGGCTAGATTTTCACGATCTAGCTCTGGACTCCATCCTCCACATCTTGTTGTTTATCGCCGTGTGTGAAGCCTCCCTCCACATCACCCCACACTTCGGCTTATGGCTCAAGACCTTCAATGTGAAGCCGAAGGTGATTGAGGGGCGACACGCGGAGTGCGGAGGCACCGTGATAAGCAGAAACGCCGATGTTCCATGGCCAGAAGGTTCCTTCCCGGAGGTTCTAATCTATGGCAACAGAGGTGGTTCTACGTCACCGCTCCCCGAGGCACAACGTGGGCGGCTGCCCCTGCCTTCCGCTCGGGTCCTTCGCCTCAACTGGCGTCGTGGACCAATGTGGGACTGGACTGGGGGCCTGCTAATGACGTACCGACATTGCAGAGCCGTATTCGGGAGCTTCTTGAGAGGGATATCGATCTTGTCAGGATCATTCAGGTAATGCTGGTTCGACGGATCCTGCCGTGCAAGGGTCGGTCTCTCCGGATGCGGGAGTTCAATCCGGAAGGTCCGCGAACCATTCAGCACTTCTTCGGCGTGACGCTCGAAGGGATGTATAAGTTACTCTTCGGACCGCAAGTAAGGTGTCTGGACACCACCGAGGATGCGGGCCTGAGATGCCACCGCCCAGATACCCAAGTGAGTAACTCTATAACCGAAAACTTTGCTTATTCTTAATACAATATTATTTTGAAAACTCGTCCGCGACCAGGATTGGCTCAACAAGGCGGAGAGGATCAGGTGTCCGGCCCCACTTCCTGAGGGCTCTCCTAACCCTGCAATAGCCAGGCTGCTTAGACGTGCATTAAGCCAAGTGGCCTCGGGGAAAGAGGAAGAGGAGAATAGAGAAGCCGAACTCCACACATTGCACATCCAAACTGGGGGAATTACTGTCTCCATGAAGGAGGATAGTCGGGGAGGTTTTTCCAAGGTTCCCTCCCCTCGCGGGAAGAAAAGGGCTGCCTCCGAAGATTTGGAGACGGGGGTGCCTAAGCAAGGGAAGAAAGCTTCACCAGGGGGCCCTGCCCCGAAGCGCGTCCTCACTGCGTCGTGCCTGCAAACGGGCCAGCCCTCCACCGAGCTGTAAGTTAACAATAAACGAGAAGCTACTGCTTTTTCCTCTAAGAACAGTAACGAGGATCTGTTTTTTGTAGTCCGGCTAGAAGCTCGTCTCAACAGGGTTCGTCTTTGGGGGATCTTCTTCCGGAGATGATGGAGAGTGAAACCCCACCTACCTCTCCGCCCCATGGGGCAGGCGACCCTAAGGTGTCGTCACGGAGGAGTCCAGATCCGCTGAGGCCGGAAGCCGACACTTCGGCTACCCCGAGCCTGGCGCGTTCGGCTCCCATGGAGGGCGATGAGAAAGGTCCGGAACAGTCCGGTGCCTGGCCGAACACGCCGACGGACCTCCTGGAGCAAGTTGCTCTCTCAAAGGGTCACCGTACGCTAATGGGTACGGTGTTGGAGAAGATTTCATCCGTCACAAGCGGGTTAAATGAAACTTTTAGAAGTTTGCTCAAAGGCTTCGAGATACGCAATAAAATACATAATTTTTGATTGTTCCGCACACGCTAGGTGTGCTCCGTATAGATAGTAGCCCCTGAGACTCTGATTGCTGGCCCTAGGCGGCAAACATAGGATCACACTCTCAGGTAATGATCATACTGCATTCATGCGCAGGTGGCTAAGAGTCCGAGATAGACCGGAATTCTGAATTCACCAAACTGAGGCGACAGATTGATGTGGTGGATACCGACATCAAGGTTGTAAATAAGCAGCTTGACAAGTCACAGAGTATGCGCTCGTTTTTTCCTCATTTGTTTTAGGAAATATGAAGAGGATTGTAATATTAATGTGATATGGTGTAGCTGCAGGCGGAGCTGCTGCCATTGAGGCCCTGAGGGCGGAACTTGGCCTAGCCAATGAACAAGCCCGGGTTAGCAATGCAGCTGCCCTAAAGGCAGCCAAAGACTTGAGAGCCGAACAGGCTGCTCATCACCGAAGCGAAGAAAAGATAGCTGAGATGGCTGTGGAGCTGAGAGACGCCGCCGGCCGGTATGAGCTTCTCGAGAAGGAGAATCAGGTGAAGGCGGCTGACCTAAAGAAGGCGCTAGATTCGGCTAAGGAGACGCGCTCTGAAATTAGAGACGCGCGGGAGGAACTGCGACAAGCCGGAGAAATCGCGGCTGGAAATCCCTATTTGTTGCGGATGAAGTTCTTAGATTCAAAGTATGCTCCTTTGGATCAACTTTGGAGCACTACAGATGAGTATGCGGACTTGGCGAAAAGTACGGCTGATGCGACCAAGTTATTCAAGGATCATACATATAATGAAATAGAAAGGCTATTCTGGTCGCAATTTAGCGCTCCAACGCGTTCGTTGCCATTGAGTGAGAAGATGACCACTATAGCCGAGCTCCATAGGTTGTCCAGTCTTGCAATGAGGTCTGTAATAGAACATCTATGGCCGAAGGGACCGAGGCCGGACAGTTACTTTGGTTTAGTGTAGCAACTGTTTGGCTCCAGATCGCGAATCGATGCTGTGAAGAGGTCGGCGTGCATAGAGGGTGCGCGGATGGCTCTTGCCCGTGTTAAGACATATTGGGTAGATATGGAGGCCACCAGCATTGCAACCCAGGGTCCGGCAGGAAGCCAAGACCCAGCCGAGCACTATTTTGAGCAGGTCCTAGAAGGTGCCCGTAGAATAGAGGCTCAGTGCTTGAAGAATGTCGTGTTCGAGTGACAAATCGATTAATTGTAAACAATTATATGTGAAATATAGAGGCTGTGTTTATACTTTTGCCTGAAAGTGTTATAATGCCTCCTGTGCGGCCGTTTATGCATTCATATAACTTGAAAGTTAGCAGTTGTTGGCTTTAGCCCCCACGCATATAATGAGGGGGTGTTCGAAAAAAATATATGCGTAATCACACTTGATCCAACGTCTTGGTCCGTTAAGGAGGTGATCGCACGTCGAACCAGGCGACCGGACTATATAGCTTTAACACTTTCACTTAGCCATAGGAGTTTAATGGTGGGGCTACTAAGTAGCCCCTAGTACGTCCACGTGTATCCGTATAGGGGCGCGTATGTATGTGACTGGGAAACGGTCCTTCGTTAATGCGGAGGAATCCTATAGATTCCGATGAGTCTTCGAGTGGTTGACTAGTCTCTTGCTGTATCATGACAGTCAGTTTTCGGATTTCTCTACTGAGGTGCTCATCCGGAATAACCAGGGCACAATCGCAGTAGTTCTCCTTTGGCTGCCTTAGCCGATAGAATGAAACGTAAGGCAGCAAACCCAGGAGCCGAGCAAACCCAACATTTGACCAAAGACATGATTCGGAGCTGATGCATATAAGGCCAAACTCGCGACGCTGAACACTCCCAAAGGTATTCAGACTTTATAACATATACTGGCTGAGCAACGCCCTTGATTATGAACCCTGTATTTCCAGGTACGTGCATTGATCTGTCATGGCGAAATGCCTATAACACCAGTATCCGCTATGGGTGTATTGAATACCCATAGGATGTCAAGCAACACAAGGCAGTAAAGAAGGTTTACACAGGGGCTTAATCTAAAGAGAAACCTTTGAGCGGGGCCCTGCTGCACGTCTGCGCCTTTGTCTCCGTTGTGCCGTATCCTGGAAGGGTGTCGCACGAATAGTGTCTGTAAAAACGAAAACTCATAAAAAGGAGTAAGCGTGCGAGAAGTTGGTTATTCTCAATGGATGTTAGAAATACGAGATATTTGCCTATTAATGAGGCAAGCCGAATTGTGGGCTTTATTACATATTTGCAGCCCCTGGTATCATTTATGGGGATATATGTATAGCACCCAGCTCAGGTTTATCCGGGCTGTTGTTGAAGATGGTGCACTGGACTCATCTAACCGTGTCCATGGTCTTGACGACCGATCATGCGTTCTGGTGGGAGAGGCCGCTTAATGTCTGGCTACAAGAGCCACTGCATACTGCTCTGTGTTTTTGCTAACAGTTATGACGCCACATGGACCGGGCATCTTAAGTTTAAGGCAGGCGTAGTTCGGTATTGCGTTAAACAAAGCGAAGACCGTTCTTCCGAGTAATGCATGATAACCGCTGCTGAAGGGAGCGATGTTGAAGAGTAGTTCCTCGCTTCTAAAGTTGTCGGGAGAACCGAATGTCACCTCTAATACGAGGGAGCCCCAGCAGTGGGCCTCAATGCCTGGTATCACTCCGTTAAAGGTGGTGTTACTTTGGCTTATTCTGGATGGGTCTATCCCCATCTTGCGAACGGTGTCCTGATATATCAGATTAAGACTACTGCCGCCGTCCATTAGGACTCGAGTGAGATGGAATCCATCAATTATTGGGTTGAGCACCAAGGCAGCCGATCCTCCGTGCCAGATCCTGGCCGGGTGGTCCCTGTGATTAAAAGTGATCGGGCAGGCCGCCCAGGGGTTGAATTTGGGGGCAACGAACTCTGTGCGAGTTGCGTGGGCCATGTTTACTATTTTGACTTCTAGTGGGAATTTTTTCTGTCCCCCCGTGTTCGGCTAGCGAGGCTCATCCTCATCTTTGCTTGGCATTTCCCTTCCCTTGTGTTCGGCATTTAACTTGCCGGCCTGCTTGAGGACCCAACATTCTCTGTGAGTATGATTTGCAGGTTTTTCGGAGGTGCCATGGATTTGGCACAATCTGTCTAGGACTTTATTCAGGCCGGACGGTCCCTCTTTACTGCCCTTAAATGGCTTCTTTCCTTGACCGGGTCGAGAGCCCCTGAATCCGGTGTTGACCGCCATTTTGTCCGGACTATCGTCATTGTTCTGACGCTTGTGCTTAGTGCGTCCTGGCTTCCCGTTGCCATCTCGAATTTTGGATGTGCCTGGGTCACTGGTGCCTCTACGGGCCAGCCAGCTGTCTTCGCTCGCACAAAAGCGGGTCATAAGGCTTGTTAAGGCCGCCATCGTCCTTGGCTTTTCTTGGCCGAGGTGCCTGGCAAGCCACTCGTCCCGGATACTATGTTTGAAGGCCGCTAAGGCTTCGACATCCGGACAGTCAACAATTTGATTCTTCTTAGTGAGAAATCTGTTCCAAAGCTTACGGGCTGACTCTCCGGGCTGTTGTATTATGTGAGTTAAATCGTCTGCATCCGGAGGTCGGACATAGGTCCCTTGAAAATTGGCCCTGAAAGCATCCTCAAGTTCCTCCCAACTTCCAATTGAGTTTTCGGGGAGGTTCTTCAGAAAATGCCGAGCTGGTCCTTTCAACTTGAGGGGAAGGTATTTAATGGCGTGGAGGTCGTCCCCACGAGCCATGTGTATGTGAAGGATAAAATCTTCAATCCAGACCCCAGGGTCTATTGTTCCGTTGTATGCCTCTATGTTCACGGGTTTGAATCCCTGTGGAAATGCATAATCCAGCACCTCATCGGTGAAGCACAGAGGGTGCGCAACCCCTCTGTATCTGGACATGTCACGGCATGCTATCGACTGTTGTTGCGTCCGGTGTTGATTCCGAACTGGTATTCGATCAGTCATTGTGGTGACCATAATCCCGCATCAGAGCATGTCCTCTAGATCCGTAGATGGACCTGGCCGCACCGGCCTTTTTGTCCAGGAGCTCACGTAAATCATGTGCGGTATTAGTGGCTGCTCTATCGCTGCCATGAAGTGGTTGGTCCGGCCGAATGGCCGTATTTTTCTTTGGCGGAATGGGCGCTGCGGCCTCATCGTCCAATTCGGGCAGCAACTTGCATTTTGGGTAGCTCTTTGTGTGGCGATCGTTGCCATATTTTCCTTCAGTTTCTAGCACCTTATTCCATCTTCGGTTGAGCGCATCCTGCGCGGCTTTAAGCCTTTGCTTCTGCTTCTTTAGGCTCCTCTCCGTGGCCATAAGCCTTCTGCGGAGGTTATCTTGTTCCAAGCATTTTTCTGGGATGATAAATGCATCGTCAACCGGACTGTCCTCCCCTCCGTGGGCAGTTTTGTTGGAAATATGCCCTAGAGGCAATAATAAAATGGTTATTATTGTATTTCCTTGTTCATGATCATTGTCTATTGTTCATGCTATAATTGTATTAACTGGAAACCGTAATACATGTGTGAATACATAGACCACAACATGTCCCTAGTGAGCCTCTAGTTGACTAGCTCGTTGATCAATAGATGGTTATGGTTTCCTGACCATGGACATTGGATGTCATTGATAACGGGATCACATCATTAGGAGAATGATGTGATGGACAAGAACCAATCCTAAGCATAGCACAAGATCGTGTAGTTCATTTGCTAAAAGCTTTTCTAATGTCAAGTATCATTTCCTTAGACCATGAGATTTTGCAACTCCCGGATACCGTAGGAATGCTTTGGGTGTACCAAACATCACAACGTAACTGGGTGGCTATAAAGGTGCACTATAGGTATCTCCGAAAGTGTCTATTGGGTTGGCACGAATCGAGACTGGGATTTGTCACTCCGTATGATGGAGAGGTATCTCTGGGCCCACTCGGTAATGCATCATCATAATGAGCTCAATGTGACTAAGTAGTTAGTCACGGGATCATGCATTACGGAACGAGTAAAGTGACTTGCCGGTAACGAGATTGAACGAGGTATTGGGATACCGACGATCGAATCTCGGGCAAATAACATACCGATTGACAAAGGGAATTGCATACGGGATTGCTTCAATCCTTGACATCGTGGTTCATCCAATGAGATCATCGTGGAACATGTGGGAGCCAACATGGGTATCCAGATCCCGCTGTTGGTTATTGACCGGAGAACGTCTCGGTCATGTCTGCATGGTTCCCGAACCCGTAGGGTCTACACACTTAAGGTTCGATGACGCTACAGTTGTTATAGGAAATAGTATGTGGTTACTGAAGGTTCTTCGGAGTCCCGGATGAGATCCCGGACATGACGAGGAGCTCCGAAATGGTCCGGAGGTGAAGATCGGTATATTGGACGAAGGGTATTGGAGTCCGTAATTGTTCCGGGGGTACCAGGTGATGAGCAGCGTGTCCGAAAGGGGTTTCGGAGGCCCCGACAAGCGTTGGGGAGCCTTATGGGCCAAGGGGAGAGGGCACATGAGCCCACTAAGGGGCTGAGCGCCCCTCCCACCCCATCTCACATAACCAGGAGAGGTGGGGGCTCCACCCCTAGGGCAGCCGCCCCTCCCGGCTAGGGGGGCAAGTTTCCTAGGGGGTGGGGGTGCCCAAACCCATCTACGGTTTCTCCTGTGGCCGCCGCCCCTACCCTAGGGAACCCTAGGGAGCCTCCCCCTCCTCCCTTTCCCCTATATATAGTGAGGGAGAGAGAGGGCAGACGAACCCTTCCCCTGGCACAACCCTCTCCCTCCTCCAACACCTCCTCCTCCTCCGTAGTGCTTGGCGAAGCCCTGCCGGAGAACCACGAGCTCCATCACCACCATGCCGTCGTGCTGTCGGAGTTTTCCCTCAACTTCTCCTCTCCCCTTGCTGGATCAAGAAGGAGGAGATGTCCCCGGGCTGTACGTGTGTTGAATGCGGAGGCACCGTTGTTCGGTGCTTAGATCGGATTCGGCCGCGATATGAATCGCTTCGTGAACGACTCCACCGACCGCGTTCTTGTAACGCTTCCGCATCGCGATCTTCAAGGGTATGAAGATCCACTCTCCTCTCTCTTGTTGCTAGAATCTCCATAGATTGATCTTGGTGATGCGTAGAAAATTTTGAATTTCTGCTACATTCCCCAACAGTGGCATCATGAGCTAGGTATATTGCGTAGATTCTGTGCACGAGTAGAACACAAGTTGTTGTGGGCGTTGATTTTGTTCAATATGCTTACCGTTACTAGTCCTATCTTGTTTCGACGGTATTGTGGTATGAAGCGGCCCGGACCGACCTTACACGTACACTTACGTGAGACAGGTACCACCGACTGACATGCACTTGTTGCATAAGGTGGCTAGCGGGTGCCAGTCTCTCCCACTTTAGTCGGATCGGATTCGATGAAAAGGGTCCTTACGAAGGGTAAATAGCAATTGGCATATCACGTTGTGGTTTTGGTGTAGGTAAGAAACGTTCTTGCTAGAAACCTGTTGTAACGCCCCGGATTCGATGCACCAGGTGTCTTCCAGTTTTTCGCCGTCATTGCCATGTCATTTGCTTGTGTGTTGCATTTTGCCATGTCATCATCTGCATTTCATCTGCATGCTTTTCAAAACTTGCATCCGTTCGGGTTCCGTCGTTTCTCTCCGCTGTCCGTTCGGAGTCCAGACCACACTCGCACGCGCCCGCGGCACCTCCGAATATTATTTTTATAAGTGGCATAAAAATGTTCTCGGAATGGGATGATAGTTGGCATGCGGTCTTATTATAGTGTAGACAGACCACCTGCCAAATTTAGTCGCATTCGGAGTCCGTTTGATAGCCCAACTGTTTAACATACAACCGCAATATAGCCGGTGTATCCGTCGGTCGTTTTCGGTCTCCGAAAACCATTGCCGGGCTGCTATTCTCTTCTCTCCCCTCAGCTCAAGCCCACTCTACACAGCCCACTAATCCCTCCTACAGCCCACCTAGTACCCCCCTCGCGTCCGGAACCGTCTGATCGAGATCGGAGGCTCCAAAACCCCCCTAACCTAACCTACCCGCTATAAATGGAAACCCCACTCCATTTTTTGGACAAACCCTAACCCCTAGCCTTCCCCTACCTCTGTCCCGCCGCCACCCTCCTCGGGATCCGTGCCCAACCACAGCCCCGCCGCCACTTGTTGCCGCCACCTCGCCTGCGCCGCCGCCCTCCACCTCACCCGTGCTACGTGGCAGCCAGCCATAGGCTGAGCCGCAACCAACCGCCGCCGCCAGCCTATCCTGCAGCGCCACCTGGCTCCCCGTCGCCCCTACCCGCACCTCCAACCGCACGGGCCTGCCAGAGCCCATCCGCGGCCCGCCCCAGGCCGATCTGGGCCCGAGGAGCCCGCACCGCGCCTCGCCTCCTCGCCCGCTTCCCCGCCGCCAAGCGCCGCCCGCCGGAGCGCGCCCCTCCTCGTCGCCCCGCCACCGCCGGCTGGCTCCGTCGCCACCAAGCCTCAGGCAAGCTCCGCCGCCCCTCCTTTACATCTCCCTGCATCCCCCTAACCTCTCTCCTCTCCCCTGCAGTGCCCCTCGACGCCGCCTCCATGGAGTTCGTCGCCGGCTCCCTACTGCCGCCCTGCTCCGGCGACGGATACGGCAGGATCAGGCCCCCACCGCCCGGATCCATCCATCCCCGACGGGATCCGCATCCCTCCACCGCCGGAGTCGCGCCAAGCTGCCACCGTCGTCCCGCTCGACCCTGCCGGCGCCTGTTGACCGTGTCGACCCTGCGTGGGCCCGCGGCCCCGACCTCGTCGGCCTAGCTCCAGCCTCTGCCCAACCCGCCTGGCCTCCTCTTCGTGTTCTGGGCCTCGGCCCATGGTGAGGACCCGTCAAAACCCGCGCCCAGTGCATCGTTTAGTATCCATCGCCTGACTCTATTTTTTCACTAAGTCCCTAAAAAATCATTCTATGTGTGCATCTTTGACCTGCCATAACTCCGTGCATACTGCTCCGTTTTGTGCGTGTAATATATCAAAATGTTCGCTGTGAGATGCTCTACATTTCATTATATTGTGTCATGCTTGTTTGAGTTCATCTTGATGCTCTAATCATTGTTGCAAGAGTGCTATATGATGTTAATCTGCTGAAACTGTTATAACTTGATGATTTGTCATTTTTGTTGCATTTTGTGTGTGCATCCTATGAGCATGAGGTCTACATGTGTTTTGTACTATGTCATGCCATCTTTACAGGGGTGCAATCCATGTATTTTTGTGAGTTGTTTAGTGAGTGCATCAAGCTTGTTAAGTAGGGTACTTGTTGTTGCTGTTTTGCTAGGCTGAATCTGTTATTTCGTGATGCTATGTAAACCTACTGCTACAAGTCATTCTATGCATAATCTGGAGATGATCACTAAGGATGTTTTGTTACACATGTCATTCTCTATCCACCCATGTCCCTGTTGAATTTATAGCCCGCTGTAGCTTGTTGTAATCTTACTCTCAAGTTGCTAAATAATGTTGCTGTCAGCCTGTTAACATTAAGTTTAATGTTGCCATGATTGTTGTTAGTGATCCATGCACCCTATGAACTTTCTCTTGCCATTCTTAGCTTCATAAACATGTCATCTTACTGTTGGTCACATTTCCATGCCATGTAATGCTCTGTGGTGAGTGGTACAAGCTCACCAACATGCCTACTTATCATTGTTTCTGCCATGTATGAATCTGTCATATAACTTGCCATGTTTACATGGGTGCCATCATATCTTGTGATCCTTTTTCGGTTATGGTGAGTAAACGACTTTTGTTGTATGCATTTAGTAGAATCATGCCATGCCTTTGTTTGTCATGATAAGTTCTTGTAGAATGTTGCTTGATAGCTCTAAACATTGCAACCTGATGTTATTTCTGCAAAGTCCAAAACTGTTATTATATGCAATCTTGCCATGTCTTTTTGAGGATGTTCTAGTGATTTCTGGAGATAGCTCAGTGTACATGTTTTGTTATGATTTACCTGTACATCATGTCCATGCCTTTTGGTTTCTTGTTGAGATGCTGTAGCATGTTGTTTTGATGCTTGCAAGATGCCTAGTTGCTGTTATGGACAGATTGTTGTTATGACTTGTATATAGTGTATGTGTTGAACCGTTGCTCCGTTTTGAGTGTGCTCTATATGAAACTTGCCTGATTTTGCATGTAGCTTCATATTATCATGTTTCATCCTTGTTTTGAGGTGTTTTCTTGATGTTTGTATGCATTTTGCATCAATGCCATGTTTGACTTGTTTTGCTCATATCTTCTAGGCCGTAGCTCCGAATTAAACGAACTTTATATGTAACTTGTCTAGAATCTCGTGTAGATCATGTTGGTGCATCTTAACTTGCTGTTTGACAACTTGAACATAAGGTTTATTCAGATCTGGACCAATTTAGAAATTTGCATATGAGGACTTACCAAAATTGTTATATGTTGTTCCCGGCCTCATTTAAACTTGCTTTGTTGTGTTGATCTTGTATGCATCATCTCTTGCCATGAGTAGCTTCATGTAGTCTTGTCTTGCATCATACTTGGTTGAGCATCATGTCTTGCCTGCCTATGTGTGGTGTGTTTACCATGTTGTGTGCTTCTTCTCGATAGTTCTCGTTTCGTTGCGATCGTGAGGATTCGTTCGTCTACGCTTGGTTCGGCTTCATCCGTTCGTCTTCTTCATGGATTCGTTCTTCTTCCTTGACAGTTCGCTTTGAATAAAACTCCTCCAGCAAGGCCCAACCTTGGTTTTACCATTTGCCTCACCTAGCCCTTTTTCCCTTGGGTTTCCGGAGCCTGAGGGTCATCTTTATTTTAGCCCCCCCTAGTCGAGTGCTCCTTCGAGTGTTGGTCCGAACCGAGCTGCCTGCGGGGCCACCTCGGGGAAACTCGAAGTCTGGTTTTACTCGTAGCTAGTCTCATCCGGTGTTGCCCTGCGAAAGAGATATATGCAGCTCCTATCGGGATTTGTCGGCACATCGAGCGGCTTTGCTGGTCTTGTTTTACCATTGTCGAAATGCCTTGTAAACCGGGATTCCGAGTCTGATCGGGTCTTCGTGGGAGAAGGTATATCCTTCGTTGATCACGAGAGCTTATCATGGGCTAAGTTGGGACACCCCTGCAGGGTATAAACTTTCGAAAGCCGTGCCCGCGGTTATGTGGCAGATGGGAATTTGTTAATGTCCGGTTGTAGATAAATTGACACCAGATCCTAATTAAAACGCATCAACTGTGTGTGTAGACGTGATGGTCTCTTTTCGGTGGAGTCCGGGAAGTGAACACGGTTTTGGGTTATGTTTGACGTAAGCAGGAGTTCAGGATCACTGCTTGATCATTGCTAGCTTCACGACCATTCCGTTTCCTCTCTTCTCGCTCTTATTTGCGGATGTTAGCCACCATATATGCTTAGTCGCTGCTGCAACCTCACCACTTTACCCCTTCCTTTCCCATTAAGCTTTACTAGTCTTGATACCCATGGTAATGGGATTGCTGAGTCCTCGTGGCTCACAGATTACTACAACAACAGTTGCAGGTACAGGTTATGCGATGATCATGACACGAGAGCGATGTTACTTGTTTTGGAGTTCTTCTTTTGCTTCTTCTTTGATCAGGGGATAGGTTCTAGGTCGGCAGCCTGGGCTAGCAGGGTGGATGTCGTTTGAGTTTCTGTTTGTGTTTCATCCGTAGTCAGATGATGCTCTTACGTATTGTGATGTTGTATTCGTGTGGCATTGTATGCCCTTTTTGTATGTATCCCCATCTATTATGTAATTTTGATGTAATGATATCCACCTTGCAAAAGCGTTTCAATATGCGGGTCTATCCTTGGTGGGACCTTGGTTTTCCTTTTGGATACGGTCACATATTGGGCGTGACACCTATAGCAGCCACGTAAAAACTTGCAACAACAATTAGATGACGTCTAAGTTGTTTTTGCAGCATATGCCGTGTGATGTGATATGGACAAAAAGGATGTGATGAATAAAATATATGTGATGCATGAGATTGATCATATTCTTGTAATAGGAATCACGACTTGCATGTCGATGAGTATGACAACCGGCAGGAGCCATAGGAGTTGTCTTTATTTATTGTATGACCTGCGTGTCATTGAATAACGCCATGTAATTACTTTACTTCATTGCTAAACCGTTAGCCATAGTAGTAGAAGTAATAAGTTCGTGAGACAACTTCATGGAGACACGATGATGGAGATAATGATGATGGAGATCATGGTGTCATGCCGATGACGATGATGATCATGGAGCCCCGAAGATGGAGATCAAAAGGAGCAAAATGATATTGGCCATATCATGTCACTATTTGATTGCATGTGATGTTTATCATGTTTATGCATCTTATTTGCTTAGAACAACAGTAGTAAATAAGATGGTCCCTCATTAAAATTTCAAGAAAGTATCCCCCCTAACTGTGCATCATTGCGAAAGTTCATTGTTTCGAAGCACCACGTGATGATCGGGTTTGATAGATTCTAATTTTCACATACAACGGGTGTAAGCCAGATTTACACACGCGAAACACTTAGGTTGACTTGACGAGCCTAGCATGTACAGACATGGCCTCAGAACACAAGAGACCGAAAGGTCGAGCATGAGTCGTATAGTAGATACGATCAACATGAAGATGTTCACCAAAGATGACTAGTTCGTCTCACGTGATGATCGGACATGGCCTAGTTAACTCGGATCATGTATCACTTAAGATGACTAGAGGGATGTCTATCTGAGTGGGAGTTCATTAGATGAACTTAATTATCCTGAACATAGTCAAAAGTTCTTTGCAAATTATGTCATAGCTCGCGTTTTAGTTCTACTGTTTTAGATATGTTCCTAGAGAAAATTTAGTTGAAAGTTGATTGTAGCAATTATGCAGACTGGGTCCGTAAACTGAGGATTGTCCTCATTGCTGCATAGAAGGCTTATGTCCTTAATGCACCGCTCGTGTGTTGAACCTCGAACGTCGTCTGTGGATGTTGCGAACATCTGACATACACGTTTTGATGACTACGTGATAGTTCAGTAATGTTAAACGGTTTAGAATTGAGGCGCTGAAGACGTTTTAGACGTCGCGGAACATATAAGATGTTCAAAGGGCTGAAATTGGGATTTCAGGCTCGTGCCCACATCAAGAGGTATAAGACCTCCGACGAGTTTCTTAGCCTACAAACTAAGGGAGAAAAGCTCAATCGTTGAGCTTGTACTCAGATTGTCTGGGTACAACAATCACTTGAATCGAGTGGGAGTTAATCTTCCAGATGAGATAGTGATGTTTCTCCAAAGTCACTGCCACCAAGCTACTAGAGCTTCGTGATGAACTATAACATATCAGGGATAAATATGATGATCCTTGAGCTATTCGCGATGTTTGACACCGCGAAAGTAGAAATTAAGAAGGAGCATCAATTGTTGATGGTTAGTGAAACCACTAGTTTCAAGAAAGGCAATGGCAAGAAGGGATACTTCATGAAATGGCAAATAAGTTGCTGCTCTAGTGAGGAAACCCAAGGTTGAACCAAACCCGAGACTAAGTGCTTCTGTAATGAGGGGAACGGTCACTGAAGCAGAACTACCCGAGATACTTAGTAGATGAGAAGGCTGGCAAGGTCGACAGAAGTATATTGGATATACATTGCATTAAATGTGTACTTTACTAGTACTCCTAGTAGCACCAGGGTATTAAGATACCGGTTCGGTTGCTAAGTGTTAATAACTCGAAATAAAAGAGCTACGGAATAAACGGAGACTAGCTAAAGGTGAGATGACGATGTGTGTTGGAAGTGTTTCCAAGGTTGATGTGATCAAGCATCGCCTGCTCCCTCTACCATCGAGATTGGTGTTAAACCTAAATAATTGTTATTTGGTGTTTGCGTTGAGCATAGACATGATTGGATTATGTCTATCACAATAGGGTTATTCATTTAAGGAGAATAATGGTTACTCTGTTTATTTGAATAATACCTTCAATGGTCTTGCACCTAAAATGAATGGTTTATTGAATCTCGATCGTAATGATACACATGTTCATGCCAAAAGATATAAGATAGTAATGATAGTACCACCTACTTGTGGCACTGCCATTTGAGTCATATTGGTATAAAACGCATGAAGAAGCTCCATGTTGATGGATCTTTTGGACTCACTCGTTTTTTGAAAAGTTTGAGACATGCGAACCATGTCTATTAGTATGTACGCATGAAGAAACTCCATGCAGATGGATCATTTGGACTCACTTGATTTTGAATCAGTTGAGACATGCAAATCATACCACATGGGCAAGATGACTGAAAAGCCTCGTTTTCAGTAAGATGGAACAAGAAAGCAACTTGTTGGAAGTAATACATTTTGATGTATGCCGTCCAATGAGTGCTGAGGCACGCAGTGGATAATGTTATGTTCCTACTTCACAGATGATTTGAGTAGATGCTGAGTATATTTACTTGATGAAACACAAGTCTGAATTATTGAAAGGTTCAAGTAATTTCAGAGTGAAGTTGAAGATCGTCGTGATAAGAGGATAAAATGTCTATGATATGATCATAGAGATGAGTATCTGAGTTATGAGTTTGGTATACAATTAAGACATTGTGGAAATTGTTTCACAACTAATACCGCCTGGAACACCATAGTGTGATAGTGTGTCCGAACATCATAGCTGCACCCTATTGGATATGGTGCATACCATGATGTCTCTTATCAAAGACCATTATCGTTTATGGGTTAGGCATTAGAGACAACCGCATTAACTTCAAATAGGGCACCACGTAATTCCATTGAGATGACAACGTATGAACTATGGTTTAGAGAAACCTAAGCTGTCGTTTCTTAAAAGTTTGGGGCTGCGATGCTTATGTGAAAAAGTTTCATCCTAGTAAGATCGAACCCAAAACGGATAAATGCATCTTCATAGGTCACCCAAAGCAGTTGGGTATACCTCCTATTTCAGATCTGTAAGCAAAAGTGATTGTTTCTTAAACGGGTCCTTTCTCAAGGAAAAGTTTCTCTCAAAAGAATTGAGTGGGAGGATGGTGGAGACTTGATGCGGTTATTGAACCATCACTTCAACCAGTGTGTAGCAGGGCACAGGTAGTTGTTCCTGTGGCACCTACACCAATTGAAGTGGAAGTTGATGATAGTGATCATGAAACTTCAGATCAAGTCACTACCAAACCTCGTAGGTCGACAAGGATGCGTACTACTTTAGAGTGGTACATAATACTGTCTTAGAGGTCATGTTGCTAGACAACAATGAACCTACGAGCTATGGAGAAGCGATGGTGGGCCCGGATTCTGACGAATGGCTCGAGGCCATAAAATCCAAGAGAGGATCCATGTATGAAAACAAGTGTAGACTTTGGAAGGACTACTCGATGGTCGTAAGGCTATTGAGTACAGATGGATTTTAAAAGGAAGATGGACAATGATGGTAAGTATCACCATTAAGAAAGCTCGACTTGTCGTTAAGATGTTTTTCGACAAGTTCAAGGAGTTGACTACGATGAGACTTTCTCACTCATAGCGATGCTAAGAGTCTGTTGGAATTATATTAGCAATTACTGCATGATTTATAAAATCTTGCAGATAGGATGTCAAAACATTATTTCCTCGACGATATTCTTGAGGAAAGGTTGTATGTGATACAACCAGAAGGTTTTGTCAATCCTAAAAGATGCTAACAAGTATGCAAACCTCCAGCAATCCTTCTAAGGACTGGAGTAAGCATCTCGGAGTTGGAATATACGCTTTGATGAGATGATCAAAGATTTTGGGTTTATACATTGTTTATGAGAAACTTGTATTTCCAAAGAAGTGAGTGGGAGCACTATAGAATTTCTGATGAGTATATGTTATTGACATATTGTTGATCAGAAATGATGTAGAATTTCTGGACAGCATATAGGGTTATTTGAAAAGTGTTTTTCAATGGAAAACCTGGATTAAGCTACTTGAACATTGAGCATCAAGATCTATAAAGATAGATCAAAAACGCTTAATAGTACTTTCAAATAAATACATACCGTGAAAAGATTTTGAAGGAGTTCAAAATAGATCGGCAAAGAAGGAGTTCTTGGCTGTGTTATAAGGTATGAGTATTGAGAAAGGCTCGAGACCTGACCACGACAGAAAAGAGAGAAAGGACGAAGGTCGTCCCCTATGCTTTAGACGTAGGCTCTACAGTATGCTATGCTGTGTACCGCACCTGAAGTGTGCATTGCCATGAGTCAGTCAAGGGGTACAAGTGTGATCCAGGAATGGATCATAGGACAGCGGTCAAGTTTATCCTTAGTAACTAGTGGACTAAGGAATTTTCTCGATTATGGAGGTGGTAAAAGAGTTCGTCGTAAAGGGTTACGCCGATGAAACTTTGACACTAATCCGGATTATTCTGAGTAGTAAACCGGATTCGTATAGTAGAACGGTTATTTGGAATAGCTCCAAATAGAGCGTGGTAGCTGCATCTAGGAGATGACATAGAGATTTGCAAAGCACACACGGATCTGAAAGGTTCAGATCCGTTGACTAATAACCTCTCTCACAAGCGAGATATGATCAAACCCCATGGGTGTTGATTCATTACAATCACATAGTGATGTGGACTAGATTATTGACTCTTGTGCAAGTGGGAGACTGTTGGAAATATGCCCTAGAGGAAATAATAAAATGTTTATTATTGTATTTCCTTGTTCATGATCATTGTCTATTGTTTATGCTATAATTGTATTAACTGGAAACCGTAATACATGTGTGAATACATAGACCACAACATGTCCCTAGTGAGCCTCTAGTTGACTAGCTCGTTGATCAATAGATGGTTATGGTTTCCTAACCATGGACATTGGATGTCATTGATAACGGGATCACATCATTAGGAGAATGATGTGATGGACAAGACCCAATCCTAAGCATAGCACAAGATCGTGTAGTTCGTTTGCTAAGAGCTTTTCTAATGTCAAGTATCATTTCCTTAGACCATGAGATTGTGCAACTCCTGGATACCGTAGGAATGCTTTGGGTGTACCAAACGTCACAACATAACTGGGTGGCTATAAAGGTGCACTACATGTATCTCCGAAAGTGTCTGTTGGGTTGGCACGAATCGAGACTGGGATTTGTCACTCCGTATGACGGAGAGGTATCTCTGGGCCCACTCGGTAATGCATCATCATAATGAGCTCAATGTGACTAAGTAGTTAGCCACGTGATCATGCATTACGGAACGAGTAAAGTGAATTGCCGGTAACGAGATTGAATGAGGTATTGGGATACTGACGATCGAATCTCGGGCAAGTAACATACCGATTGACAAAGGGAATTGCATACGGGATTACTTGAATCCTTGACATCGTGGTTCATCCGATGAGATCATCGTGGAACATGTGGGAGCCAACATGGGTATCCAGATGCCGCTGTTGGTTATTGACCGGAGAACGTCTAGGTCATGTCTGCATGGTTCCCGAACCCGTAGGGTCTACACACTTAAGGTTCGGTGACGCTAGAGTTGTTATGGGAAATAGTATGTGGTTACCGAAGGTTGTTCAGAGTCCCGGATGAGATCTCGGACATGACGAGGAGCTCCGAAATGGTCCGGAGGTGAAGATCGGTATATTGGACAAAGGGTATTGGAGTCCGGAATTGTTCCGAGGGTACCAGGTGATGACTAGCATGTCCGAAAGGGGTTTCGACGGCCTCGGCAAGCGTTGGGGGGCCTTATGGGCCAAGGGGAGAGGGCACATCAGCCCACTAAGGGGCTGAGCGCCCCTCCCACCCCATCTCGCGTAACCAGGAGAGGTGGGGGCACCACCCCTAGGGCAGCCGCCCCTCCCGGCTTGGGGGGCAAGTTTCCTAGGGTTTGGGGGCGCCCAAACCCATCTAGGGTTTCTCCTGTGGCCGCCGCCCCTCCCCTAGGGAACCCTAGGGTGCCTCCCCCTCCTCCCTTTCCCCTATATATAGTGAGGGAGAGAGAGGGCAGCCAAACCCTTCCCCTGGCACAGCCCTCTCCCTCCAACACCTCCTCCTCCTTCGTAGTGCTTGGCGAAGCCCTGCCCGAGAACCACGAGCTCCATCACCACCATGTCGTCGTGCTGTCGGAGTTTTCCCTCAACTTCTCCTCTCCCCTTGCTGGATCAAGAAGGAGGAGATGTCCCCGTGCTGTACGTGTGTTGAACGCGGAGGCACCGTTGTTCGGTGCTTAGATCGGATTCGGCCGCGATCTGAATCGCTTCGTGAACGACTCCACCGACCGCGTTCTTGTAACGATTCCACATCGCGATCTTCAAGGGTATGAAGATCCACTCTCCTCTCTCTTGTTGCTAGAATCTCCATAGATTGATCTTGGTGATGCGTAGAAAATTTTGAATTTCTGCTACGTTCCCCAACAAGTTTGATGAGTTCAGCCCTCGGGATCGCTGTGATCGGGCGTTTGTTCGGCGTGGCCTTGCTATTCTTGCTCCATTGCTGGGTTCATATTGTTGCCTTCGGAGTCAACCGGAGTGTCATTTTTCCTTGCGCTGTTATCGCTATTTTTACTGTGACTGGACTTAGAGCGGCGCCTGCGCCATTGTTTTTGTTTTTGCCCGGGGGGTTTATCATCCGTTGTGTCCTTTTTGTCACCGTTGTCTTCCTTAGGCGTGTCCACCATGTAGATGTCATATGATGGAGTGGCAGTCCAGCGCCCCATGGGCAGTGGTTCCAGATCGTCCCCTGCATCGACGTCCATACCGTCGATATCGCCGGAGTTGAAATCAAGCATGTTTGTTAGGTCATCGACAGTGGCTATGAAGTGGGTGGTGGGTGGGAGGCGATTTTCCTCATCATCCGTGTCCTACTCGGGCCGGACATAGTTTGGCCAAGAGTCTTTTGTCAAAGAGAGAGACTTTAATGAATTAAGTGCTTCGCCCAAGGGGGAGTGCTGAAAGATATCCGCGGCGGTGAACTCCATTACTGGAGCTCAATCGGACTCGATGGGTCCTCGTGCGCGCGGTTCGGAACCCACATACGGACACAAGTTCGGCGGTCCAATGATGCAGATCTCCTTAACGGTAGAGTCTGTGTTCGGCTCTACCACCGAAGAGTATGCGGCCTCCGTGGCGGGGTCCATCCCGCTGTCCTTGGACGACGCGATCTGCCCCGGATTTAAGTCCGGAGCCGCAGCAGGGGCGATATCCCGAATACTGTCCGACAACAGATTTAAGCCGTGATCGTCGTGACTGTCTGGCGCTCCTGACGTAGGCCCGAATCCATCGAAGATCAAGTCTCCGTGGATATCAGCCGTGTGATTCAAGTTTCCGAACCTGACCTGATGGCCAGGGGCGTAGCTGTTGATCTACTTCAGATGGCCAAGCGAGTGCGAAGTCGCCGAACACGAAGATTCGTCCGGGGGGAAAAGCCTCACCCTGGACTGCGTTGTTGAAGGTTGGGGGAGCCATCGAGCCTTACAGTGACGACACAGAGGAACTCTCGATGAAAGCACCAATGTCAGTGTCAAAACCGGCGGATCTCGGGTAGGGGGTCCCGAACTGTGCGTCTAAGGCTAATGGTAACAGGAGACTGGGGACACGATGTTTTATCCAGGTCCGGGCCCTCTCGATGGAGGTAATACCCTACTTCCTACTTGATTGATCTTGATGATATGAGTATTACAAGAGTTGATCTACCACGAGATCGTAGAGGCTAAACCCTAGAAGCTAGCCTATGGTATGATTGTTTTTTGTCCTACAGACTAAACCCTCCAGTTTATATAGACACCGGAGGGGGCTAGGGTTAGACAGATTTGGTTACAGAGAAGGAGATCTACATCCGAATCGCCAAGCTTGCCTTCCACGCAAAGGAGAGTCCCATCCGAACACGGGATGAAGTCTTCAATCTTGTATCTTCATAGTCCAACAGCCTGGCCAAAGTACATAGTCCGGCTGTTCGGATACCCCCTTATCCAGGAATCCCTAAAAGACCCTGAAGGAGTTGGCCTCCTCAGGAGGGCTCATGAGGGGTGGAGAGACCTATGCAGCTACCTCATGAGGCTCAGCTGACGTGAGCCATGACGACCAAGGCCAGGCGGGCGCCAGGCGGGTGCAGAGCGCAGGCTTCCTCTTTGGTGCAAGGGAGGCAAGCCGCAGGCGCGGAGTCCCGAGGAATCAACCAACGGTTTCCATTCTGGTGCAACCAGACCAAGACCGCCAAGACAGCAGGACGGAGGTCATCACCGAGCCCACCGCAGCATCACGACCAGAGGCTTTTCGTAGGCGAAGACTACTTTTGTTAGGATAGATGATACGTCTCCAACGTATCTATAATTTTTGATTGTTCCATGCTATTATATTACCCCTTTTGGATGTTTATGGGCTTTATTTTACACATTTATATCATTTTTTGGGACTAACCTACTAACCGGAGGCCCAGCCCGTATTGCTGTTTTTTTGCCTATTTCAGTATTTCGAAGAAAAGGAATATTAGACGGAATCCAAACGGAGTGAAACCTTCGGGAGCATGATTTTTGGAACGAACATGATCTAGAGGACTTGGAGTGCAAGTCAAGAAGCAGCCGAGGCGGCCACGAGAGGGTACGGCGCGTGCCCCCCTACAGGGCACGCCCCCTGTCTCGTGGGCCCCTCGGGCGGCCACCGACGTACTTCTTCCTCCTATATAAGCATACGTACCCCAAAAACATCCAGGGAGCACCCGAAACACAATTTCCACCGCCGTAACCTTCTGTATCCGCGAGATCCCATCTTGGAGCCTTCGCCAGCACTCTGCCGGAGGGGGAATCGACCACGGAGGGCTTCTACATCAACACGATAGCCCTTCCGATGAGTTGTGAGTAGTTTACCACAGACCTTCGGGTCCATAGTTATTAGCTAGATGGCGTCTTCTCTCTTTTTGGATCTCAATACAATGTTCTCCCCCTCTCTTGTGGAGATCTATTCGATGTAATTTCTTTTAGCGGTGTGTTTGTTGAGATCCGATGAATTGTGGGTTTATGATCAAGTTTATCTATGAGAAATATTTGAATCTTCTCTGAATTCTTTTATGTATGATTGAGTTATCTTTGCAAGTCTCTTTGAATTATCAGTTTGGTTTGGCCTACTAGATTGATCTTTCTTGCCATGGGAGAAGTGCTTAGCTTTGGGTTCAATCTTGCGGTGTCCTTACCCAATGACAGAAAGGGTTGCAAGGCACGTATTATATTGTTACCATCGAGGATAAAAAGATGGGGTTTATATCATGAGTTTATCCCTCTACATCATGTCAACTTGCTTAATGCGTTACTCTGTTCTATGTGAACTTAATACTCTAGATGCAGGCAGGAGTCGGTCGATGTGTGGAGTAATAGTAGTAGATGCAGGCAGGAGTCGGTCTACTTGTTGCGGACATGATGCCTATATACATGATCATGCCTAGATAATCTCACAATTATTTGCTTTTCTATCAATTGCTCGACAGTAATTTGTTCACCCACCGTAATACTTATGCTATCTCGAGAGAAGCCTCTAGTGAAACCTATGGCCCCCGGGTCTATCACTTATCATATTTGCTTCCAATCTACTTTTATTTGCATCTTTACTTTTTGCATCTATCTTATAAAATACCAAAAATATATTTATCTTATCATACTATCTCTATCAGATCTCACTTTGGCAAGTGGCCGTGAAGGGATTGACAACCCCTTTATTGCGTTGGTTGCGAGTTCTTTGTTTGTTTGTGTAGGTGCGTGAGACTTTTGAGGAGCCTCCTACTGGATTGATTCCTTGGTTCTCAAAAAACCGAGGGAAATACTTACGCTACTATTGCTGCATCACCCTTTCGTCTTCAAGGAAAACCAATGCAAGCTCAAGATGTAGCAAGAAGGATTTTTGGCGCCGTTGCCGGGGAGGTCTTCGCTCAAGTCAAGACATACCAAGTACCCATCACAAACTCATATCCCTCGCATTTACATTATTTGCCATTTGCCTCTCGTTTTCCTCTCCCCCACTTCACCTTGCCGTTTTATTCGCCCTCGATTTCCCAATATTCTTCTCCTTTTTCTGTTTGCCTTCCCGTTGCCATGGCCGAATCAAAAAGAACTAAGGGCTCTTTCCTAGGTTCCGGTGCCTTGGATAACCCCTCTATCCTCTATAAGCTCATAAATAATGATGCTATAGAAAGACCCACCGGGGTCACCAATGAGAGCTTGAATAATTTTGATGAGGATGACTCTGGAATTTTTTGCTATTTACTTGATGAGTCTTTAAAAGATGCTTGGGATAGGTTATTAAGGATTCGGGCTAGCTATGTGCCACAATATCAAATTGAAGTTTACTTAAAAAGTTTCTATGTTGGCTTGCCCGCTTCTTTTAAAAAAGTTTTAGATTCTATTTTTGAAGAAGGTTTTCTTGAAGGGGATGCTATAGATACTTATGAAAAAATGAAAACCATATATGGGCACCCTATGAATGATAAGGTTGAATCAACTACTCTCTTGTGCTTTTATCAAAATAAAATTATCAAAGAGATGAAGTCTAGTTTAGAGGCAAGCTTCCATAACGAGCTTAATCTTACTTCATCCATTAATGGCCATGTGCTTACCCTAAATAGAAGAATGAATGCCATAGAAAGGAGATCCTATTTTTCCTCTCCAAGTGTCAAAGATGGCACTACTTAGATCTATCTTCGCATTTATGCCTAGCTAGGGGCGTTAAACGATAGCGCTAGTTGGGAGGCAACCCAATTTTCTTTGTGCTTTTTGTTTTTGTTCCTGTTTAGTAATAAATCTTGCATCTAATCTCTGTTTAGACGTGTTTTTATCTTTTAATTAGTGTTTGTGCCAGGTAGAACCTATAGGATAACCTATGATGATAGTTGATTTGATTCTGCTGAAAAACAGAAACTTTGCGCGCACAATTTTTTTTAAATCACAGAAACGTGATTTTGCATTGATTATTTTTGCTGTTGATAAATAGACGAATTTTCCAGGACTTCCTATTTTGGTTGGATTTTTAGAGTTCAGAAGTTTGCGTTAGTTACAGATTGCTACAGACTGTTCTGTTTTTGACAGATTCTGTTTTTACTTGTGTTGTTTGCTTGTTTTGATGCATCTATGGCTAGTAAAATAGTTTATAAACCATAGAGAAGTTAGAATACAGTAGGTTTAAAACCAAATTAAATAAATAATTAGTTCATTACAGTACCTTATGTGGTGGTTTTGTTTTCTTTCACTAACGGAGCTTATAAGATTTCCTGTTGAGTTTTGTGTTGTGAAGTTTTCAAGTTTTGGGTAAAGCTTTTATGGACTATGGAATAAGGAGTGGCAAAAGCCTAAGCTTGGGGATGCCCATGGCACCCCAAGATATTCAAGAATATCCAAAAGCCTAAGCTTGGGGATGCCCCGGGAAGGCATGCCCTCTTTCGTCTTCGTTCATTGGTAACTTTACTTGGAGCTATATTTTTATTCGCCACATGATATGTGTTTTGCTTGGAGCGTTGTGTATTATATTAGTCTTTGCTTTTAGTTTAACACAATCATCCTTGCTGTACACACCTTTTGGGAGAAGCCTACTTGATTAGAATTTATTAGAATATGCTATGTGCTTCACTTATATTTTTTGAGCTTGATAGTTTTTGCTCTAGTGCTTCACTTATATCTTTTAGAGCATGGTGGTAACTTAATTTTGAAGAAATTTCTAGTCTCTCATGCTTCACTTATATTATTTTGAGAGTCTTTTAGAATAGCATGGTATTTGCTTTGGTTATGAATTTGGTCCTAGAATGATGAGCATCAAAGTTGGGTATAATAAAAACTATCATAGAAAGTGAATTGGATGCTATGATCAATTTGTTGCTTGATAATTGTTTTGAGATATAAAGGTAGTAATGTTAGGGTCATGCTAATGTATAATTATGAAATTGAGAAATACTTTTGTTGAAGTTAGCAAGTCCCGTAGCATGCACGTATGGTAAAAGTTGTGTGACAAATTTGTTGCATGAGGTGCTCTTTTGATTTTCTTCCTTCTGAGTGGCAGTTGGGGACGAGCGATGGTCTTTTCCTACCAATCTATCCCTCTTGGGGCATGCGTAGTATTACTTTGCTTCGAGGGCTAAGTAGACTTTTGCAATAAGTATATGAGTTCTTTATGACTAATGTGAGTCCATGGATATACGCACACTCATCCTTCCACTTTGCTAGCCTTTCTTATTACCGCACAACTCTCGCCGGTATTGAACCCATTATTTACCTTCCCCAAAACAGCCACCATACCTACCTATTATGGCATTTCCATAGCCATTCCGAGATATATTTCCATGCAACTTTCCTCCGTTCCATTTATTATGACACGTTTCATCATTGTCATATTTCTCTTTGCATGATCATGTAGTTGACATCATATTTGTGGCAAGGCCACCTTCATAATTTTCATACATGTCGCTCTTGATTCATTGCATATCCCGGTACACCGCTGAAGGAATTCATATAGAGTCCTATCTTGTTCTAGCTTTGAGTTGTAATTCTTGAGTTGTAAATCCATAAAAGTGTGACGATCTTCATTACTAGAGCATTGTCTCAGTGAGGAAAGGATGATGAAGACTATGATTCCCCCACAAGTCGGGATGAGACTTCGGACTTTACAAAAAAAAGAGAAAGGCCAAAAAAAAGAAGGGCCAAAGAAAAAAAAGAAAAAAAGAAAAAAGAAAGAAAAATAAGGAGAAAGAAAAAAATAAAATGAGAGAAAAAGAGAGAAGGGACAATGCTACTATCTCTTTTTCCACACTTGTGTTTCAAGTAGCACCATGATCTTCATGATAGAGAGTCTCATATATTGTCACTTTCATATACTAGTGGGAATTTTTCATTATAGAACTTGGCTTGCATATTCCAATGATGGGCTTCCTCAAAATGCCCTAGGTCTTCGTGAGCAAGCGAGTTGGATGCACACCCACTTAGTTCTTTTTGTTGAGCTTTTGTATATTTATAGCTCTAGTGCATCCATTGTATGGCAATCCCTACTCACTCACATTGATATCTATTGATGGGCATCTCCATAGCCCGTTGATACGCCTAGTTGATGTTAGACTATCTTCTCCCTCTTTTTGTCCTCACAACCACCATCATCTACCACCTTAATGTTATGTCCATGGCTTGCGCTCATGTATTGCGTAAGAGTTGAAAAAAGCTGAAGCGCGTTAAAAAGTATGAAACAATTGCTCGGCTCATCATCGGGGTTGTACATGATGGGAATATTTTTTGTAATGAAAATGAAGCATGGCCTAACTATATGATTTTGTAGGGATAAGCTTTCTTTGGCTATGCTATTTTGATAGGACATGATTATTTGTTAGTATGCTTTGAAGTATTATTACTTTTATGTTTTATAAGTTTTTATCTTGAATAATTTGGGTCTGAACATTCATGCCACAATAAAGAAAATTACATTGAGAATTATGCTAGGTAGCATTCCACATCAAAAATTCTGTTTTTATCATTTACCTACTTGAGGACGAGCAAGAATTAAGCTTGGGGATGCTTGATACGTCCCCAATGTATCTATAATTTTTGATTGTTCCATGCTATTATATTACCCCTTTTGGATGTTTATGGGCTTTATTTTACACATTTATATCATTTTTTGGGACTAACCTACTAACCGGAGGCCCAGCCCGTATTGCTGTTTTTTTTCCTATTTCAGTATTTCGAAGAAAAGGAATATCAGACGGAGTCCAAACGGGATGAAACCTTTGGGAGCGTGATTTTTGGAACGAACATGATCCAGAGGACTTGGAGTGCAAGTCAAGAAGCAGCCGAGGCGGCCACGAGAGGTAGGGCACACCCCCCCTACAAGGCACGCCCCCCTGTCTCGTGGGCCCCTCGGGCGGCCACCGACATACTTCTTCCTCCTATATAAGCCTACGTACCCCGAAAACATCCAGGGAGCACCCGAAACACAATTTCCACCGCCGTAACCTTCTGTATCCGCGAGATCCCATATTGGAGCCTTCGCCGACACTCTGTCGGAGGGGGAATCGACCACGGAGGGCTTCTACATCAACACCATAGCCCTTTCGATGAGTTGTGAGTAGTTTACCACAGACCTTCGGGTCCATAGTTATTAGCTAGATGGCTTCTTCTCTCTTTTTGGATCTCAATACAATGTTCTCCCCCTCTCTTGTGGAGATCTATTCGATGTAATCTCTTTTTGCGGTGTGTTTGACGAGATCCGATGAATTGTGGGTTTATGATCAAGTTTATCTATGAGAAATATTTGAATCTCCTTTGAATTCTTTTATGTATGATTGAGTTTATCTTTGCAAGTCTCTTCGAATTATCAGTTTGGTTTGGCCTACTAGATTTATCTTTCTTGCCATGGGAGAAGTGCTTAGCTTTGGGTTCAATCTTGCAGTGTCCTTACCCAGTGACACAAAGGGTTGCAAGGCACGTATTGTATTGTTGCCATCGAGGATAAAAAGATAGGGTTTATATCATATTGCATGAGTTTATCCCTCTACATCATGTCATCTTGCTTAATGTGTTACTCTGTTCTTTGTGAACTTAATACTCTAGATGCATGCAGGAGTCGGCCGATGTGTGGAATAATAGTAGTAGATGCAAGCAGGAGTCGGTCTACTTGTTGCGGACGTGATGCCTATATACATGATCATGCCTAGATAATCTCATAATTATTCGCTTTTCTATCAATTGCTCGACAGTAATTTGTTCACCCGCCGTAATACTTATGCTATCTCGAGAGAAGCCTCTAGTGAAACCTATGGCCCCCGGGTCTATCTCTTATCATATATATTTGCTTCCAATCTACTTTTATTTGCCTTTTTACTTTTTGCATCTATCTTATAAAATACCAAAAATATATTTATCTTATCATACTATCTCTATCAGATCTCACTTTTGCAAGTGGCCGTGAAGGGATTGGCAACCCCTTTATTGCGTTGGTTGCGAGTTCTTTGTTTGTTTGTGTAGGTGCGTGGGACTTTTGAGGAGCCTCCTACTAGATTGATACCTTGGTTCTCAAAAACTGAGGGAAATACTTACGCTAGTATTGCTGCATCACCCTTTCCTCTTCAAGGAAAACCAACGCAAGCTCAAGACGTAGCAATAGACTATACTACTCGTCCCCTTTCAAATCCCGCAGTTGTGGGATCCCTTCCCGCTCATATTTGGGAAGAGGACCAAGGCCACTATATATAGGACATCCACCACCATAGAGGGGGAGGGGCATTGTCGGTGTCAAAACCGGCGGATCTCGGGTAGGGGGTCCCGAACTGTGCGTCTAAGGCTAATGGTAACAGGAGGCGGGGGACACAATGTTTACCCTGGTTCGGGCCCTCTCTATGGAGGTAATACCCTACTTCCTGCTTGATTGATCTTGATGATATGAGTATTACAAGAGTTGATCTACCATGAGATCATAGAGGCTAAACCCTAGAAGCTAGCCTCTGATTATGATTGTCGTTGTCCTACGGACTAAACCCTCCGGTTTATATAGACACCAGAGGGGGCTAGCTAGGGTTATATAGAGTCGGTTACAGAGAAGGAAATCTACACATCCGAATTTCCAAGCTTGCCTTCCACGCAAAGGAGAGTCCCACCCGGACACGGGACGAAGTCTTCAATCTTGTATCTTCATAGTCCAATAGTCCGGCACAAGTACATAGTCCGGCTGTTCGAGGACCCCTAATCTAGGACTCCCTTAGTAGCCCCTGAACCAGGCTTCAATGATGATAAGTCCGGCTCGCAGATTATCTTCGGCATTGCAAGGCGGGTTCTTCTCCAAATCCCTGAGTACCTGTTGTAACGAGCAGTGTCCGGCTTCCCATTAATGTTGCACTCCTCGGCTTTTGTACTTTAATAATGGCAGTCTCCACGTGTCGAGCGAATGCGAGAAGTCGGGTCATTTTTACATTTGCCACCCTGACCATGCTAGTAAATCTTCTATTAAAGAGACGGGGATCCTCAGATCCAAATCACACCATCTTCCCCAAGCGAGGATTCATCAGAGCGCGCCCGAAAAAACTATCCCATCATGGCCGGCCCCCGCAGCTCCTCCTCTTGCTCCCACAGCGCTAAGCCAGGTGATTGGGTGAAGTCCTCCATATCCCACAGCTGGTTGATGGAGTTGCAGACCCAGGGGTTTCTCCCGCCTACATATTTTGTCCCCGTCCGAGTCGGACTAGCCACTTATGATGGCGGGGAGCAAGAAGAGAGTTTCCCCAACCCATCCAGGGGGGAGCGAGTATGCCTTGTCCCTTACTTGCTGAGGGGCCTCGGATTTCCAATCCATCCGTTCCTCCGCGGGCTCCTGGAGTATCACGGCCTCCAGCTGCATAACTTCACTCCTGCCTCCTTACTGCACATTGCAGGTTATGTAGCCCTTTGTGAACTATTTCTGGGCTACGAAGCTCATTTCGAGCTATGGAAGAGGCTATTCTGCCTCATCCCCCATAATCAGGAGGGATCAATATATCAAGTGGGTGGAGCCGAAATATGCCGCATCGCCGGGACCGGATACTTGTCCGGCACTCCGAAGAAGACGTCTGAAGAATGGCCTTCGGAGTGGTTTTATTTAGAGGACGTCCCCCTTCCGGACCCTATCCGGATGGGTCTTCCTGAGTTTACCAATGCCCCATTGAGGAAACGCCACAGCTGGCACCCCCGGTGCCCCCAGGAGGAAGATAACAGAGAGGTCCTTTATCTGATGGGCAGGATAAAAACGCTGGCCAAATCTGGATTTACAATAACCGAGGTTATGTCAATATGCATAATGCGGGGGGTGCAGCCACTCCAGTATTGGGGGCGTCCCATGTGGCACTTCAATGGAGAGGTCGATGCCACCCGCTGCGATCGGAAAGGTCCGGATTCCACCACCGCCTTGGCGAAAATATTGTCCGATTTGTATAAAGGAGAAGAAGAGGAGTTCATCCGCATTGAGCCACGGGATGGATTTTCCATGTACAACCCCCCAACCTGGGTGAACTGCTATCTTTTACTCAACTCCATTCCTTTCCACATTCTTTCAACATGAATATTTACCTTGCTAATTCATAGCAGGAACTGCGAAAAGCAGTGAGGGAGGTACACAACCCGCCTCCACAGCCAGAGGACCACAACCGGGCCCTCGACCCCGGACTTGAAGAAGATCCGAACGTATCTGTGGAGCTCGTCGACAGGATGTTTTACCAGGCAATCTGCGACGGTGCCTTGGTGGCCATCACAGCCGACTATCCTGGCCTACTCCCCGCATCACATGTAAGTAAAACCGAAGTCCTAACTTCTGAGAAGGATCCCCTCTTTACGCCTTACCCACCGCACATGTATTGCGCTTTGTAGGGAAGGCCATCGGGGCGGCGTGCCGAACCTGCGGCGGCTCACCAACAAAGGGCGCCCAAGCCAGGTAGGCTTAAAAGGAACACGGTCAGGACCGAGACGCCGTCGCAGATGTATGACTTAAAACCGCTCCGTGATTATCGTATTTTAAAATATAACAATGTCCCTTGTCCCCTGGCAGAAAAAGCACCCGCCGGACTGTGTCCAGAGATCCTGCCAGCCACGCCTCCACCAGCCGGACTTCCAGAGCTAGACTCAAGGGCGGAGGCTGACGTGGGGACAATGCCGAACGGTCCTCCTATAGAGGATGCGGGTAGAATATCCGCTACAAATTCCAAAGTGAGAGCGCTATGAATCACATGCGTCGATGGGCCGTCCTCGGCGACCCTAATTTCTCCGAAGAGGCGTTCAATGCCTTCAACTCGGGAGACGCGTACATCTGAGCTGCTCAAGGTGGGCTTGCTAGAGCCACATACCATTATTTAAAGGATATACAGGTAAGAAAAAAATCTGATAATTATGTATATCAGTAGCCCCTGAGACTTGAAACAGTTGGCAGAACTGATTTAAGGATCATTGTATGAATAGGTTCTTACAGAGAAGAACACCCATTTGTCTCAAGAGCTGGAGGAGTGCAAAGCCCAGCTAAAGGCCGCGATTGCCGAAATGGAGGAATCCAAGAAGGCTTCACCTGGTAATACTTGTCTTGATCAAAAAGAATATGATTACGTGTACCAGTTGGTATTCGGCATGCTTGCAAAGCTAGCAATAGGTTTTGTAGACAATCTCGGAGTGGATCCGAAGATCGTACAAGAGGATGAGCCACATGCTCAACGACAGCTAGAGGCTGGCGAGCGTGTACTTACACGGGTTAGGGGAGAGAAAAATGATCTTCGGGATGCCAATACCCGGCTAGGCATTGAATTAGAAGATGTTCAGGCCCAGCTTGCTGACTCCGTGAAGGAGAATAAGAGGCTTCGACGCGGCATTTTTAGTAAGTTCTCAAACGAACTTTTATACAGTTCGGCGAAGAAATGGGCTAACAGAGTTATGTCTGTAGGTATGCTGACAGGTCGTCTCGAAGAGGAGATGCCCGGATCCGCAGACGATCTTCTACAAGAGCTTTCGCAACTGCACGAACAAGTTCGGCAGGTGATGCAGGGTATTGCCCAGGCCTTGTGGCCATCCACCTCCCTGCCAGGAGGCATGGGGGAGCTTGTAGAGATGCTCAAGGGAGTGTGGCGACGCTTCCGATTATGGAAGATATCGGCCTGCCGACAAGGTGCGAGGGAAGCCAGGGGCATGGTGAAGACGCGGTACACCAAGGTTGATCCGAACCACATGGCCCAGGTCGGACCTGTAGGGTCAGATGGGAAAGAGATTCCCGTTAGTCTAGTATATGACCAGGTAGGATTAGCCACAAAGTATTCCCAACAGGATTGTAGGCTAGACAGCCTGTTGGATGGTATAGAAGAAGAATTTAGCCAGTCTAAGTGTCTATGTACTTCAATTGACATATTTTGTCCCTAGCCAGATTGTAAATCATTTGTCATGGCAGACCTTTTCGCTTCAACCTCCGGACCTGACAGTCCGGAGTGTATCCGTATACCCGCTCAGTTATATAAACGGGGGTACACATGGAAACCAGGCGTAGGGGTCATAAGTGCTTGAACAGACAAGTACCCAACTAGCTATGTTATATTACATGGATAGTAAGAAACATCTTCCAGGGAGAATAGTTCCGTCAAGGGTTCCTTTCCCTGGGTACGCATGCATTAATGTGCATGCCCAAACTGCGAACAGAGAGGCAGGATATAAAACATCTGGGGGTTTATATTGTAATAGGTACGAAAACATCTTTTGTTCACCGATCGAATATTCCCTTAAAAATGCTAGCTTTTGTCTTCACCCAGTCTGAGGTACACATCCGGCTGACCCGGCAGTAACAATCGCAGAGGTGCTCCCCTTATGCCCTAGCCGAACTAACGGGAACATAGGGCATAAACACAGGAGCCAGGCAACCTAGCTTGGCCAAAACTTAAGTCATATCGATGCATATAATGGCGAAGAAAAGGTACATATGGAAAAGTGATACATATGTAGTGGGCATAAAGCTTGGAAGATAATTAAGCTTCTGTATGAGAAGCCCCCAGGTATAATGAGTGTGCATAGCGCATCAGGATTGTGTAGCCGAGTCACGCTTGAAGCTTTTTAGGGCCATAAAAAAGAAAGAAAGAAGGAGAGAAAGAGGATATAATTAAAAAAAAGGAAAGCGGAGGTAAAGAGACGAACATAGAGTTCGGCACTAGGCATAGAATCTTCGGAGTCTGGCCGCGTTCCATGGGTTTGGCTCGAGTCGATTATCAGATGCATCACGCAGACGGTACGCTCCTCTAGTGAGAACTTTATCAATGATGAAGGGACCCTCCCACTTGGGCTTGAGCTTGTCCTTTTTCTTCTCTGGTAGGCATAGAACAAGTTCGCCAATGTTATAAGTTTTGACCCGTACTTCTCTACTTTGATACCTTCGAGCCTGTTGATGATAGGATGCGGAACGGGCTTTTGCGACATCTTGCTCCTCCTCCAGGGCATCTAAATTGTCCTGCTGATCAAGCTCGGCTTCTGTCTCTTCATACATGCGTACTCGAGGTGAGTCATGAATGATATCGCAGGGCAATACCACCTCTGCACCGTACACCATAAAAAATGGTGTGTATCCGGTAGTGCGATTCGGCGTGGTCCGCAGTCCCCATAGTACGGAGTCGAGCTCCTCGACCCAATGCATATTCGATTCCTTCAAGGATCGCACTAGCCTGGGTTTGATGCCGCTCATAATAAGACCATTTGCACGTTCGACTTGACCATTTGTTTGTAGGTGATAGACGAAGGCGTAATCGAGCTTAATGCCCATGTTGCCGCACCAAGTTTTCACCTCGTCGGCTGTGAAGTTAGAGCCGTTATCGATGATAATGCTATGGGGGACACCATAACGGTGTACAACCCCTGATATGAAGTCTATCACTAGTCCGAATTCGGCCGTTTTAACTGGTTTGACCTCTATCCATTTGGTGTATTTATCCACCATAACCAATAGGTATTTTTTCTTTGGCTTCCTCCTTTAAGGGGTCCGACCATATCGAGCCCCCAAACCACAAAGGGCCAAGTTATGGGGATTGTTCGGAGAGCGGTACGTGGCATATGGCTTTGGTTTGCGAAAAGCTGGCAACCGACGCAATGTTGGACGAGGTCCTGTGCGTTGATACGTCTCCAACGTATCTATAATTTTTGATTGCTCCATGCTACTTTATCTACTGTTTTGGACTATATTGGGCTTTATTTTCCACTTTTATATTATTTTTGGGACTAACCTATTAACCGGATGCCCAGCCCAGAATTACTGTTTTTTTGCCTATTTCAGTGTTTCGCAGAAACGGAATATCAAACGGAGTCCAAACGGAATGAAACCTTCGGGAACGTGATTTTCTCACCGAACGTGATCCAGGAGACTTGGACCCTACTCCAAGAAGTAACAGAGGCAGTCACGAGGGTAGGGGGCGTGTCCCCTACCTCGTGGGCCCCCTGTTGCTCCACCGACATACTCCTTCCTCCTATATATACCTACGTACCCCCGACAGATCAAATACGGAGCCAAAAACCTAATTCCACCGCCGCAACTTTCTGTATCCACGAAATCCCATCTTGGGGCCTGTTCCGGAGCTCCGTCGGAGGGGGCATCTACCATGGAGGGCTTCTACATCAACACCATAGCCTCTTCGATGAAGTGTGAGTAGTTTACTTCAGACCTTAGGGTCCATAGCTAGTAGCTAGATGGCTTCCTCTCTCTTTTTGGATCTCAATACAATGTTCTCCCCCTCTCTTATGGAGATCTATTCGACGTAATCTTCTTTTGGCGGTGTGTTTGTTGAGATTGGCGGTGTGTTTGTTGAGACCAATGAATTGTTGGTTGATGATCCATCTTATCTATGAATAATATTTGAATCTTCTATGAATTCTTTTATGTATGATTGAGTTATCTTTGCAAGTCTCTTCGAATTATCCATTTGGTTTGGCCAACTAGATTGGTAGTTCTTGCAATGGGAGAAGTGCTTAGCTTTGGGTTCGATCTTGCGGTGTCCTTACCCAGTGACAGAAAGGGTTGCAAGGCACGTATTGTATTGTTGCCATTGAGGATAACAAGATGGGTTTTTTTTATCATATTGCATGAATTTATCCCTCTACATCATGTCGTCTTGCTTAAGGCGTTACTCTGTTTTTAACTTAATACTCTAGATGCATGTTGGATAGCGGTCGATGAGTGGAGTAATAGTAGTAGATGCAGAATCGTTTCGATCTACTTGTCTCGGACGTGATGCCTATATACATGATCATGCCTAGATATACTCATAATTATGCTCAATTCTGTCAATTGCTCAACAGTAATTTGTTCACCCACCGTAGAATATCGCTCTTGAGAGAAGCCACTAGTGAAACATATGGCCCCCGGGTCTATTCTCATCATATCAATCTCCATCACTTTATTATTTGTTTTGTTTTTACTTTGCTTTTTTACTTTTCACTTTTCATCTCTATATCAAAAATACCAAAAATATTATTTATCATCTCTATCAGATCTCACCCTCGTAAGTGACCTTGAAGGGATTGACAACCCCTAATCGCGTTGGTTGCGAGTAGCTATCGTTTTGTGTAGGTACGAGGGTCTTGTGCATGGTCTCCTACTGGATTGATACCTTGGTTCTCAAAAACTGAGGGAAATACTTACGCTACTTTGCTGCATCATCCTCTCCTCTTCGGGGAAATCCAACGCAATGCTCAAGAGATAGCAAGAACAATTTTTGGCGCCGTTGCCGGGGAGTTTGCGCAAAAGTCAACCATACCAAGTACCCATCACAATCCCTATCTCTCGCATTACATTATTTGCCTCTCGTTTTCCTCTCCCCCACTTCACCCTTGCCGTTTTATTCACCCTCTCTTTTTCGTTCGCCTTCTTCCCGTATGTATCTTTGTTTGTGTTTCCTTGTGCCTTATATATGCTTGCATCTTTGCTTGCTAAAAACCTATTGATATGGATCCACTTAAAGTGTTCTACTTGGATCGTCTTCGATCCTTATGCGCTCGTGCTGAAACCCCAACTAGCCTAGTTGATGGGAAATCTTTAGATGAGCATGCTCATTTTGTGCATCATCGTTTATCTGAAAAAGGGAGACTCTTACGGTATCATATAAATAGTTTGCTATGCTATGCTTGGAATCTTTGTGAAATGTGTGATTTTACTTGTTGCTCTAAGAACCCTAAAAAACACCTTCCCTACCTATGTGAGTTCAATGATAATGAAATCTTATCTTCTTATGCAAAGGGTGTTTATAGTTACTATGATATCGAACAAATTAAAGAATTTGTCGTTTTTAAGAGTGCTCATGAAGTTGCTTCTTTGATTGAAAAGTATGATTTCACTCTCAACAAATCTGAAAATTCTATCATACTTAACTATTGCAATGAAAACCTTGCTCATAATGTCTACGTCCAAGAATTTATTGAAAGAATGACCGTTGCTTTGGAAGAAAATAATGATATGCATGAATCTATAGATAATGATGATTCCGACAATTTGATTGAAATATACCTTGATGAACATGATGCTTGCTATTCTTGTGGCCATGAAGCCAATATTTATGAAGATGAATTTTCTATAGTTCCTTATGTTAAAAATGAGATCGTTGCTATTGCACCCATGCTTGATAGCTCCCTCAATGAAAAGCATGATTTAAATGATTTTACTATAAATTCTCTTGATGTCAATTGTGCTAATAATATGCAAAACCCTAAGCTTGGGGATGCTAGTTTTGCTATGTCTACTACTTGTTGCAATGATCATGATTGAGGTGATTCTTCTTATGATCTTGAAAATTTATTTAATCCCCATGAAGAATATGAGATTGATAATATTGTTTGCAATAATATTGAAACTGGGTTTGGAAGAGTGTCAACTCTAGATCCCACATATTTGGAGAATATTCAATCTTATGAAATTTTTGATAAAAGTGGGTTTGGAGAGGTCATGACTTTAGTTAATGTTAATCCCACTATTTCGGAAGAGTGTCAACTTTGCATGCATGTGGACCGTGTTGAAAATATTTTATGTGATAGCTATTTTGTTGAATTTGCTTATGATCCCACATGTAATTATTATGAGAGAGGAAAATATGGTCGTAGAAATTTCATGATAATAAATTACCTCTCGTTATGTTGAGATTGCTATTGTTTCTTTCCGCCTCTTTGCATATGCTAGTTTTTGCTTGCCTTGATAATTTGTTTGCCTATAAGATGCCTATGAATAGGAAGTATGTTAGACTTAGATGTGTTTATCACGTGTTTTATGATGCTTTCTTTGTGCTTCAATTCTTGTCTTTCTTGTGAGCATCATTGAAATATCAATGCCTAGCTAGGGGTGTTAAACGATAGCGCTTGTTGGGAGGCAACCCAATTTTTTTTTGCTTCTGTTTAGGAATAAATAATCCATCTAGCCTCTGGTTAGATGTGGTTTTATGTTTTAATTAGTGTTTGTGCCAAGTAGAACCTATAGGATAAGCTATGATGATAGTTTATTTGATTCTGCTCAAAAACAGAAACTTTGCACTCACGAGAAAAAATTCAATAAATCACAGAAACGTACTTTTGCATTGATTCTTTTTGCTGCTGATCAATAGACAAATTTTACGGTACGTCCTATGTTGGTAGAATTTTTAGAGTTCCAGAAGTTTGTGTTAGTTACAGATTGCTACAGACTGTTCTGTTTTTGACAGATTCTGTTTTGCGTGTGTTGTTTGCTTATTTTGATGAATCTATGGCTAGTAAAATAGTTTATAATCCATGGAGAAGTTGGAATACAGTAGGTTTAAGACCAATATAAATAAATAATGAGTTAATTACAGTACCTTGAAGTAGTCTTTTGTTTTCTTTCTCTAACGGAGCTCACGAGATTTCTATTGAGTTTTGTGTTGTGAAGTTTTCAAGTTTTGGGTGAATTCTTTTGATGGATTATGGAACAAGGAGTGGCAAGAGCCTAAGTTTGGGGATGCCCATGGCACCCCCAAGATAATCCAAGGACACCAAAAATTCAAAGCTTGGGGATGCCCCGGAAGGCATCCCCTCTTTCGTCCACTTCCATCGGCAATTTACTTGGAGCTATATTTTTATTCACCACATGATATGTGTTTTGCTTGGAGCGTCTTGTATTATTTGCGTCTTCGCTTGTTAGTTTACCACAATCTTCCTTGCTGTACACGCCTTTTGAGAGAGCCATACGTGATTTGGAATTTGCTAGAATACTCTATGTGCTTCACTTATATCTTTTGAGCTTGATAGTTTTGCTCTAGTGCTTCACTTATATCTTTTGAGCGTGATAATTTTTGCTCTAGTACTTCACTTAGATATTTTAGAGCACGGTTGTGGATTTGTTTTAAAGAAACTATTGATCTCTCATGCTTCACTTAGATTATTTTGAGAGTCGTTAAGAGCATGGTAATTTGCTTAATGATAATATACTTGGTATTCAAGATATGTGATACTTTCTTTTGAGTGCGTTGAATACTAAGATAAGTTTGATGCTTGATAATTGTTTTGAGATATGGAGGTGATAATATCAAAGTGTGCTAGTTGGGTGATTATGAATTTAAAGAATGCTTGTGTTGAAGTTTGTGATTCCCGTAGCATGCACGTATGCTGAACCTCTTTGTGATGAAGTTGGAGCACAATTTTATTTATTGATTATCTTCCTTATGAGTGGCGGTCGGGGACGAGCGATGGTCTTTTCCTACCAATCTATCCCCCTAGGAGCATGCGCGTAGTGCTTTGGTTTTTGATGACTTCTAAATTTTTGCAACAAGTGCATGAGTTCTTTTGATTAATGTTGAGTCCATGGATTATACGCACTCTCACATTTTCGCCTTTGCTAGCCTTTCTAATACCGCACACTTTTTGCCGGTATCATACACCCACCATATACCTTCCTCAAAACAGCCACCATACCTACCTATTATGGCATTTCCATAGCCATTCCGAGATATATTGCCATGCAACTTTCCACCGTTCCGTTTATTATGACACGATCCATCATTGTCATATTGCTTTTGCATGAACATGTAGTTGACATTGTATTTGTGGCAAGGCCACCTTCATATCCCGGTACACCACCGGAGGCATTCATATAGAGTCATATTTTGTTCTAAGTACCGAGTTGTAATTGTTGAGTTGTAAGAGAAATAAAAGTGTGATGATCATTATTATGAGAGCATTGTCCCAGTGAGGAAAGGATGATGGAGACTATGATTCCCCCATAAGTCGGGATGAGACTCCGGACGAAAAAAAAGAGGCCATAAAAAAAGAGAAAATGCCCAAATAAAAAAAAGAGAAAAAGAGAGAAGGGACAATGCTACTATCCTTTTACCACACTTGTGCTTCAAAGTAGCACCATGATGTTCATGATAAAGAGTCTCATATGTTGTCACTTTCATATACTAGTGGGAATTTTTCATTATAAGAATTTGGCTTGTATATTCCAATGATGGGCTTCCTCAAAAGTGCCCTAGGTATTCGTGAGCAAGCAAGTTGGATGCCCACCCACTTAGTTTCTTTTGTTGATCTTTCATATACTTATAGCTCTAGTGCATCCGTTGCATGGCAATCCCTACTCGCTCACATTGATATCTATTGATGGGCATCTCCATAGCCCGTTGATACGCCTAGTTGATGTGAGACTATCTTCTTCTTTTTTTGTCTTCTCCACAACCACCATTCTATTCCACCTATAGTGTTATGTCCATGGCTCACGCTCATGTACTGCGTGAAAGTTGAAAAAGTTTGAGATTAATAAAGTATGAAACAATTGCTTGGCTTGTCATCCGGGTTGTGCATGATTAAATACTTTGTGTGATGAAGATAGAGCAACAGCCAGACTATATGATTTTGTAGGGATAACTTTCTTTAGCCATGCTATTTTGAGAAGACATGATTGCTTTGATTAGTATACTTGAAGTATTATTACTTTTATGTCAATATGAACTTTTGCCTTGAATCTTTTGGATCTGAATATTCATGCCACAATTAAGAAGATTTACATTGAAATTATGCCAAAGTATCACTCCGCATCAAAAATTCTTTCTTATCATTTACCTACTCAAGGACGAGCAGGAATTAAGCTTGGGGATGCTTGATACGTCTCCAACGTATCTATAATTTTTTATTGCTCCATGCTACTTTTAACTACTGTTTTGGACTATATTGGGCTTTATTTTCCACTTCTATATTATTTTTGGGACTAACCTATTAACCAGAGGCCCAGCCCAGAATTGCTGTTTTTTTTTGCCTATTTCAGTGTTTCGAAGAAACGGAATATCAAACGGAGTCCAAACGGAATGAAACCTTCGGGAACGTGATTTTCTCACCGAACGTGATCTAGGAGACTTGGACCCTACTCCAAGAAGTAACAGAGGCGGTCACGAGGGTGGGCCCCCCCTAGGGCGCGCCCACTACCTCGTGGCCCCCTGTTGCTCCACCGACGTACTCCTTCCTCCTATATATACCTACGTACCCCTGACAGATCAAATACAGAGCCAAAAACCTAATTCCACCGCCGGAACTTTCTGTATCCACGAGATCCCATCTTGGGGCCTGTCGGTGTCAAAACCGGCGGATCTCGGGTAGGGGGTCCCGAACTGTGCGTCTAGGCGGATGGTAACAGGAGACAAGGGACACGATGTTTTACCCAGGTTCGGGCCCTCTTGATGGAGGTAAAACCCTATGTCCTGCTTGATTAATATTGATGATGTGTGTTACAAGAGTAGATCTACCACGAGATCAAGGAGGCTAAACCCTAGAAGCTAGCCTATGGTATGATTGTTGTTTGTCCTACGGACTAAAGCCATCCGGTTTATATAGACACCGGAGAGGGCTAGGGTTACACAGAGTCGGTTACAATGGTAGGAGATCTACATATCCGTATCGCCAAGCTTGCCTTCCACGCCAAGGAAAGTCCCATCTGGACACGGGACAAAGTCTTCAATATTGTATCTTCATAGTCTTGGAGTCCGGCCGATGATGATAGTTCGGCTATCCGGACACCCCCTAGTCTAGGACTCCCTCAGTAGCCCCTGAACCAGGCTTCAATGACGACGAGTTCGACGCGCATATTGTCTTCGGCATTGCAAGGCGGGTTCCTCCTCCGAATAATTTATAGAAGATTGTGAACACCAGGATAGTGTCCGGCTCTGCAAAATAATTTCCACATACCACCGTAGAGAGAATAATATTTACACAAGTTCAATCTGCTGACGTATTTCGTGGCGTGACGTCACACCACTACCAAGCCTTTACTCGAATTGTTTTTATTGTACCACCTCAGCGCGTTTAGCGAAGCGGTTTCCTTGGCACGTCTTGTCGAAGCAGAGATCGTGTTCCCCTTATTCCGGGATTCCCATCAATACGGACGTGGGTAACCCAACCGCGCCATTGATTGCGGTGCTCGGGGGATAAGCAAGTTTTATCAGGCCGGTGGGGACACATGTTTTTGTCCGCCCATATAAGGGGATAAAGATCCAACCCTTTTACCTACGCCTTCTTCCTCCTTGGCTTATCCATCCCTGCGAACTCGAGCTCCAGCGCCCAAGTCCGCACATCTCACCTCAACCTTCTCCAACTATGTCCGGAGCGGGAGGCAAGTGGATGGCCTCCTCCGTTATAGAGGGGCACATCCAGAAGTTGCGCAACGCCAGATATTTGTCCATCAACATCGCACATCAGTTCCCCGACGAGGGAGAGCTCATCCCCACCCCCAGGCCCCATGAGAGGGTAGTATTTCTTCCCCATTTCCTCCGCGGACTGGGCTTCCCACTTCATCCCTTTGTCCGGCGTCTCATGTTCTACTATGGCCTGGATTTCCATGATATGGCCCCGAATTTTATCCTCAACATCTCGGTGTTTATCATCGTGTGCGAGGCCTTCCTCTGCATCCAGCCCCACTTCGGTTTGTGGCTCAAGACCTTCAGCGTCAAGCCGAAGGTTGTGAAGGGCAGCCAAGCGGAGTGCGGAGGCGCCATGGTGGGCAGGATGTCCCACGTTACTTGGCTGGAGGGCACTTTTGTGGAAACCATTAAGGGGTGGCAATCGGGGTGGTTCTACATCACCGAGCCGCGTGACCCTGAATGGGCTGCGACCTCCAAATTCAGATCTGGCATCCCCACACGGCTCACCTCCTGGAAAGAGAGCGGCCGGACTTGGGGTGATTCGGAGGAGCTGACCGGACTCCAAGCCTGCGTCCAAAAGCTGGTGGACAAGAAGCTCAAGCTTGTCTCATCCACCGGATCCTCCCATGCCAACGACGGGGCTTCAACATGTGGGAGTTCGATCCGGCGCAGCACCAGACTTTGAGCGGGCTCTTCGACACTACGTACAAAGATGTCTGGAAGGTGCTGTTCAAGGGCGCCGAGGCTCCCGCATCCGCTACCGAAGATCGCGGATTCAGCTCGCAGCGTCCGGCTGACGAGGTAAGCGATTTTGTCCTTTACGGAACGCTCGTTTTCCATAGTTTGACTCTATGCGGGATCTAAACTCCCTTTACCTTTGACAGGACTGGCTGGCGAAGGCCGAACAGACTATCTGTCCGGCCCCGTTGCTAGAGGACCCAGCGGACGCCCGCCTAACGGGGCTGCTGGCTCCGGCACCCCACGTGGTGCCGGAGAAGAAGGCCAAGAAGAAGGCCACAGGGACTCGGAAGAGTTCCCGTTTTCAGATGCTATCGGATGATGACTCCGAGGCCGACTCCTCTCACCAAGGTGAGGAGGAGAAGAAGAAAGCCTCCCCCAGAGGGGGAGAGAAGAAAAGGAAGGCCTCCCCAACGAGGGAGGCCGAAGGGTCCAAGAAGGAAAAAACTCTTCCCCCGGACTGCTCTGCCAACGCCAGTGACGACGACGAGGACTGGCCTCCAAGGGCCAAGCCCCTGGCGAGATCGTGAGTATCCGGACTCCCGAATAACTTCATGGTTTTTCTTTTTTGCCACACAATGTCTTTATAATGCCGCATACAACCCTGCAGTCCGCCCAAGGACGATCTTCCCGCTTCGTCGAGCGGATCCTTAGGTGCATCGGATATGGATTCTCTTCCGACCGCCTGCACCCCCCGTGATACGGAAGATGCCGAGGTGGGATCCCGGGAAGGGACCCCGCGAAGAAGGAGGAGGAGGCCCCGGAGGTGTCGCAGGACAACCTCCTGGACTTTGCACCGGACTCGGCTCCGGATCCCATAGTGGCTCCGGAGTCCGGCGGGCGGCCCCTTCGTAAGAAGGGCAAGACCGTGACACCGGCAGCCTCCGTGCAACCGGAGGCGCGGATAGCTTGCTGGAGGCACTCAATGGCGCCTCCATCAAAGAGGAACACCGCACTGTTATGAGTGCGGTGATTCAGAAGGTGCAGCTTGCCAAGAGCGGGCTGAGCGAAGCCTGCAGCAGCCTTCTAACAGGCTTTGAGGTAAGAATTTTGATATATGTAAAATAGTACCGCATAGACAGTAGCCCCTGATGCTCGGTTCGGTGTTCGGAAAGAAAAGCCGGACTGAGGATCTAAAAAGATATACGCAGGAGTCATAAAAATATGTCAATATGGGATTGCAGGGTATGCGGCTGACCTCTGCCGCACTGACTGCGGAGGTCAATACTTTGAAGGAAAGCCTCGAGCGGTCCGAGAACGAGCTCGGCCGTGCCAAGAAGTAGCTCGAGGACAAGGAAGATGAGTAACACCTTATTAAAATTGTACCTTACAGAAAAGGATTTTGGTTGCAAAAAGAATGACAAGGATAACGTGGGTATAGCAAGGGCCACTAACGAGGCGGCGACCCTGAAAGAGGTGGTGGCCGCGGCCGAACGCAATGCGGCCGCGGAGTGCACCGAGCGAGAGAAGCAGGAGGCGCGGGTGGCGGAGGTACAACAAGAGCTCCAGGATCTCGTGAAGAAACATGAGAGCCTGGAGCGTGACTCGAAGACTCGAGAGTCTGAGCTTGCAACGGCTCTTGAGAGTGCCAAAGCCGCTAAGGCCGAAGCCTACAAGGCCCTCCAGAAATCGAGGCGTTGAAGAAAATAGCAGCGGGTAAGGCATTTTTCATGCAAAGTAAGCATGTGAGTGTTGATTACCTGTTGCTTACCTAAATTCGGAGCTCTCCAGGAGCGTTCGCAGATCTTCCTCGCAGCGTGTCCGGTGCTGCCGCATTCTATCGGGCTGAGGAGGGGAGCTCGACGGAGAAGGTCTTCTGGTCTCAGTATGCTGAGGCCGGACATCCGGTGCCCCTTAGCGACCAGCCGAAACAGCTGATCGAGCTCCATAAGGCGGCCGAACAGGCCATGAAGGGCCTCATAGTTCGGCTGTGTCCTAAGGAGGCCATGCCTGGGAGCTACTTTGGCCTGGTGCGGCAGCTGGTGGATGCGTGCCCGTGGGTTGAAGTCATCAAGCACTCCGCCTGTATTGAAGGTGCCCGTCGGGACCTTGCCCGCGCAAAGGTGCACTGGGGCAAGATGGATGCCCAGAAGCTCGTGACGGACCCGCCACCGAAGGGCAAGGAGCATCGCACGCCCGAGATGTATTATAAGAGTGTGCTGAAGGGCGCCCGCACTATTGCGGGTGAGTGCTCCAAAGATGAAATATTTGAGTAGACTCGCATTTTGTTATCCTGTGCGCTGAAAACTTAGTTCATTTGCACTAAGCAATGCTTTTTAATTTAAAATATTACCTTCTGTGCGGCTGTTTATCAAATCTAAGAGATGGCAAGTCGTCGGCTTCAGCCCCCATGCCACGAGTGCTGGGGTGTTCGGGATAAATTTGAGCACTCTTGTTCCCATATTTGGGTCCTCTAGGGAGGCGCTCAACATAACGAACAAGGCAACCGGACTTATAATGCTTGAACACTCTCACTTAGCCATAGAATTCTATAATTTTAAATTTCGGCGAAGCCCCTAGTCTTTGGAAGGCCGAATTTGGGGCGCTATCCACGCCTGGGCCGGACAAAGTCGGCTCCTCGCTCTAAGCGGCATAAGTCTTTAAGGACTCGCAAAAAACCTCTCGAACAGCGACCTGCTCTCGCCTCATCATGACGATCAGTGTTAGCTTTCTCCACTAAGGCATTAACCCAGCTCAACTGGGGCGCTATCGCAGTGGTTCTCTCAGTGCTACCTTAGCCGATACAACGGAACGTAAGGTACCAAAGCATGGGAGCCGGGCAAACCCAACTATTGACCCAAGACATGATTCGGAGCCGATGCATATAATGCTATAAGTTCGGGGTGCCACACTTGTGAAAGTGTTCGGACTTATCACACCATGATGCGGGAAACATAAGCCCCTGGTGTATTTAGCCGTACCAAAACGTACGGATGCGACATGTCACAAATGAACATATGTATAAAAGAAAAATGCAATTGGAAGAAAAAAGGTGCTGCATTACTTATTCAAGAAAAACTGTTGTAAGTGCAGAACGATACAAATGGTGCGATAAGCAAGGGATGGGACTGTTAAACATGTCCCCCTCCAGGGGTAGGCTGCGTAATGGTGCATAAAACAGATTTAATGCTCGTAATGGAGACCACATGGATATTCGTTGTAGCCTTTCTTCTTCCCTGGCTATTGCATCGTGAGTTCGGCAGGTCTACTGCCGGACAGGGCCTCTGACAAACGGAGTCCTGTGGGTAAAAATAAAAAAAGAACAACACACTTGAGAGCCCCTGGTGTGGTTGAGCCGCAGTCTGGGCCTATCGTGGTCGCGCCCCTCTCCCCATGCCCATGGTATCTTCAGAGCGTAATTGTGTACGCGAAGGACCTGTCTTGACGTTTTATAGGGGCTGGGGTTGGGGCCGCACTGCTACGCGTGCTCGGAACGTGTCAGGTGGTCTTGCTGTAGGTTACTCCGGGCGCGCTTAGCTGTGTCCGGCCGCTTAATGGCCGGACTCGAGAATTGCCTTAATAGGCTGCATTGTGCTTCTGCCGCGAGAGCCGCCGTATGTTCCTCCGTGCGAAGAGAACGTTCAGTGTTTCCGTTGACCGTGATGACTCCTCGAGGGCCTGGCATCTTGAGCTTGAGGTATGCGTAGTGCGGCACCGCGTTGAACTTTGCAAACGCGGTACGTCCGAGCAGGGCATGATAGCCGCTGCGGAACGGAACTATGTCGAAGATTAACTCCTCGCTTCAGAAGTTATTCGGGGATCTGAAGACCACTTCCAGTGTAACTGAGCCTATACAATTGGCTTCTACTCCTGGTATGACGCCTTTAAAGGTCGTCTTGGTAGGTTTAATCCTTGAGGGGTCTATGCCCATTTTGAACACTGTATCCTGATAAAGCAGGTTCAGGCTGCTGCCGCCGTCCATCATGACTCTGCTGAGGTGAAATCCATCGACGATTGGGTCTAAGACCAATGCGGCGAATCCCCCGTGGCAGATGCTGGTGGGGTGGTCCCTTCGGTCAAAAGTGATCGGGCAGGAGGACCATGGATTGAACTTCGGGGCAACTAGCTCCATCGCGTATACATCCCTGAGTGCACGCTTCCGCTCCCTTTTGGGTATGTGCATTGCGTATATCATGTTCACCGTCCGCACCTGTGGGGGGAAACCCTTCTGTCCTCTATTGTTCGGCGGTCGGGTCTCTTCCTCGTCATCTCTATGCAGCCCCTTGTCATTGTTTTCGGCAATTAACTTGCCTGCCTGCTTGAATACCCAACAGTCCCTGTTGGTGTGGTTAGCTGGCTTTTCGGGGGTGCCGTGTATCTGGCACAAGCGGTCGAGTATTCGGTCCAAATTGGACGGACCCGGAGTAGTTCTTTTGAATGGCTTTTTCCGCTGACCGGGTTTAGAGCCTCTGAATCCGGCATTGACTGCCGTATCCTCATTATTGTCGCCGTTAATGCGGCGTTTGTTTTTGTTACGACGCGACCTGCCATTACGGTCCTTGATATCCGGACTGCCAGAATTTTTGCTGAGGTTCTTGCTGCATGCTAGCCAGCTGTCCTCACCCGCGCAGAAGCGGGTCATGAGTGATGTGAGGGCTGCCATGGATTTCGGCTTTTCCTGTCCCAGGTGCCGGGCAAGCCACTCGTCGTGGATATTATGCTTGAAGGCCGCGAGGGCCTCCGCATCCGGACAGTCGACGATTTGATTTTTCTTGGTTAAGAATCGTGTCCAGAATTGTCTGGCCGACTCGTCTGGCTGCTGAATTATGTGGCTTAGGTCATGAGCGTCTGGTGGTCGCACATACGTGCCTTGGAAGTTATCGAGGAATGCGGCTTCCAGGTCTTCCCAACTCCCAATTGACTCTGCTGGCAAGCTGTTAAGCCAATGTCGGGCTGGTCCTTTAAGCTTGAGGGGGAGATATTTGATGCCGTGAAGATCGTCACCGCGGGCCATGTGGATGTGAAGGAGATAGTCTTCGATCCAAACCGCGGGGTCTGTTGTGCCATCGTAAGATTCAATATTCACGGGTTTAAACCCTTCGGGGATTTGATGATCCATTACTTCATCTGTGAAGCATAGTGGGTGTGCGGCGCCTCTATACTGGGCGATATCACGACGGAGCTCAAAAGAGCTTTGTCTGTTTTGTTTGGCCCGACCGGACTTACTGTGTCTGGCACGACGGTTGTCGTCACGTATCATGGGGCGCCCACGCGATCCATAGATCGATCTTGATTGTCTTGTCTTATCCTCCAATATATCACGCAAGTCCAGAGCGTTCCCCTATGGCTTTGTGCTCTTCGAGCGATGCTGGGGTATGGTTCTAGTGAAGGGCCTAGGGGCCTCTCTGTCACGACCACGGGGTGGTCGGTCAGCCGTATTGTCTCCTAGTGATGCGGGTTCATACACCTCCTCCTCTAATCGGGGGAGCAGCTTGCGTTCAGGGTAGCTTTTGAGGGGCGTTCGAGCTCATGCTCTTCGGCCGCGAGGACTTCAGTCCATCTGTCGGCTAGCAGATCTTGATCAGCTCTAAGCTGTTGCTGCTTTTTCTTGAGGCTGTTCGCCGTGGCCATAAGCCTGCGTTTAAAACGCTCTTGTTCGACGGGATCCTCAGGCACGATGAATTCATCGTCGTCGAGGCTTGCCTCGTCTCCGAAGGGAGGCATATAATCCTCTACCTCCTCTTCTGCCGCTCTCTCATGAGGGCTGGCGTCTCCGTCCTCCTGCGCTAAATCTTGCTGGAGTGGGTTGTCTTCGGCACTGTCCGGTGTGTTATTATCTCCGGTGCCGGAATCTTCATTCTTGCTGTGGCGGGATTTAGAGCGGCGTCGCTGACGCCGGCGCTTGGGCTCTTTCTTGGAGGGGTGATCCTCCGCTGTCGCTTCGCCATTCCCATCCTTTGGGATATCCACCATGTATATGTCATATGATGAGGTGGCTTTCCAGTGCCCGGTAGGCGCTGGTTCTTGGTCGTCTCCTGCATCGTCGTCCATACCGTCGATGTCTTCGGAGTCATAGTCTAGCATGTTGGTTAGATCGTCGATAGTGGCTACTAAGTGGGTGGTGGGTGGGCTTTGAATTTCTTCGTCATCCGCATCCCAACCGTCCTGACCGCAGTCCGGCCAGGGCTCTCCTGATAACGAGAGATACTTTAGCAAACTCAAGATGTCGCCGAAAGGTGAGTGTTGAAAGATGTCCGCTGCGGTGAACTCCATGACCGGCGCCCAATCGGATTCGATCGGAGGGGGCGCGGGAGGTTCGGAGTCCGGCAAGGAGTCCGGCACCTCGGAGTCACAAGCTTCATGAGGGACAAGGTCAGTGTTCGGCTCCATCGCCGTAGAGGTTGTAGCCCCCGAGGCGGTGTCTAGCCATCCGTCCTCGATCTGCGCAGCCGGCTCCGAATTGAAGGTCGGAGCGGGCTTGAGTGCGGCCTCCAGGGTACTGTCCGGCTGCAGAGCTAAATCATACCCGTCGTGACAGTACGGAGGGCTTGGCTGTGGCTCGAATCCATCGAAGATCAAGTCCCCGCGGATATCAGCCATGAAGTTTAAACTTCCAAATCTGACCTGACGGCCAGGGGCGTAGCTTTCGATCTGCTCCAGATGGCCAAGTGAATTGGCCCGCAGTGCAAAGCTGCCGAATATGAAGATCTGTCCGGGGAGGAAGGTCTCACCCTGGACTGCGTCGTTGTTGATGATCAAAGAGGCCATCGAGCCTATCGGTGACGACACAGAGGAACTCTCAATGAAAGCACCAATGTCGGTGTCAAAACCGGCGGATCTTGGGTAGGGGGTCCCGAACTGTGCGTCTAGGCGGATGGTAATAAGAGACAAGGGACACGATGTTTTACCCAGGTTCGGGCCCTCTTGATGGAGGTAAAACCCTACGTCCTGCTTGATTAATATTGATGATGTGTGTTACAAGAGTAGATCTACCACGAGATCAAGGAGGCTAAACCCTAGAAGCTAGCCTATGGTATGATTGTTGTTCGTCCTACGGACTAAAGCCATCCGGTTTATATAGACACCAGAGAGGGCTAGGGTTACACAGAGTCGGTTACAATGGTAGGAGATCTACATATCCGTATCGCCAAGCTTTCCTTCCACGCCAAGGAAAGTCCCATCCGGACACGGGATGAAGTCTTCAATCTTGTATCTTCATAGTCTTGGAGTCCGACCAATGATGATAGTTCGGCTATCCGGACACCCCCTAGTCCAGGACTCCCTCAGGGCCTGTTCCGGAGCTCCGCCCGAGGGGGCATCTACCATGGAGGGCTTCTACATCAAGACCATAGCCTCTTCGATGAAGTGTGAGTAGTTTACTTCAGACCTTCGGGTCCATAGCTAGTAGCTAGATGACTTCCCCTCTCTTTTTGGATCTCAATACAATGTTCTCCCCCTCTCTTGTGGAGATCTATTCGATGTAATCTTCTTTTGGCGGTGTGTTTGTTGAGACCAATGAATTGTTGGTTTATGATCCATCTTATCTATGAATAATATTTGAATCTTCTCTGAATTCTTTTATGTATGATTGAGTTATCTTTGCAAGTCTCTTTGAATTATCCGTTTGGTTTGGCCAACTAGATTGGTAGTTCTTGCAATGGGAGAAGTGCTTAGCTTTGGGTTCGATCTTGCGGTGTCCTTACCCAGTGACAGAAAAGGGTTGCAAGGCACGTATTGTATTTTTGCCATTGAGGATAACAAGATGGGTTTTTTTTATCATATTGCATGAATTTATCCCTCTACATCATGTCATCTTGCTTAAGGCGTTACTCTGTTTTTAACTTAATACTCTAGATGCATGATGGATAGCGGTCGATGAGTGGAGTAATAGTAGTAGATGCAGAATCGTTTCGATCTACTTGTCTCGGACGTGATGCCTATATACATGATCATACCTAGATATACTCATAATTATGCTCAATTCTGTCAATTGCTCAACAGTAATTTGTTCACCCACTGTAGAATATCTATGCTCTTGAGAGAAACCACTAGTGAAACCTATGCCCCCCGGGTCTATTCTCATCATATCAATCTCCATCACTTTATTATTTGCTTTGTTTTTACTTTGCTTTTTTACTTTTCACTTTGCATCTCTATATCAAAAATACCAAAAATATTATTTATCATCTCTATCATATCTCACCCTCGTAAGTGACCTTGAAGGGATTGACAACACCTAATCGTGTTGGTTGCGAGTAGCTATCATTTTGTGTAGGTACAGGGGACTTGTGCGTGGTCTCCTACTGGATTGATACCTTGGTTCTCAAAAACGTAGGGAAATACTTATGCTACTTTGCTGCATCATCCTCTCCTCTTCGAGGAAATCCAACGCAGTGCTCAAGAGGTAGCATGCGTCTGCTCGGGCTGTCGGCCAGTAGAAACCTGTACGGAAGGCCTTGCTTACAAGGGCCCGGGCTGTTGCGTGGTGGCCGCCGAGTCTAGCATGAATTTCGGCCAAGAGCTGCTGCTCTTCCTCTTTGGAGATGCACCTTTGGAGTACTCCGGTAGCGCTTTTCTTATAAAGCTCTCCATCATGAACCTTGTAGGCTTTAGAGCGCAGCACAATGCAATGTGCCTCATTTTGGTCCTCGGGGAGTTCTTGCCTATTTAGGTAGGCTAAGAAGGGTTCTGTCCACGGGGCGATGACAGCCATGATCACGTGGCCCGAAGGTGTTTTTTCGGTGGCGGAGCCTCCGATTATGTCAGTGTGTTCGGGATCTAGGGTAGTGGTCGGATCCGGACTAGTATTGCCGGTTTCCCCTTCCCATACCACGGGGCTTGAACAGCCTTTCCAAGAAGATATTAGGTGGGACGGGGTCGCGCTTAGCGCCGATGCGGGCGAGGATATCTGCCGCTTGATTGTTTTCTCAGACCACATGATGGAATTCGAGCCCCTCGAATCGAGGTGACATCTTGAGGACAACATTGCGGTAAGCCGCCATTTTCGGGTCCTTGGCGTCGAAGTCTCCATTTATTTGAGATATTGCAAGGTTCGAATCCCCACACACTTCTAGGCGTTGGATGCCCATGGAGACTGCCATCCGAAGACCATGCAACAGAGCCTCGTATTCGGCTGCATTGTTGGAGTTTGGGTATAGTATTTGGAGTACGTATTGGACTGTATCTCCAGTGGGGGATGTCAGGACGACGCCCGCTCCCAGACCAGCCAGCATTTTAGAGCCGTCAAAGTGCATGATCCAATTGGAGTATGCGCCGTACTCTTTAGGGAGTTTGGCTTCTGTCCATTCGGCGACGAAGTTAGCCAGTACTTGCGACTTAATGGCTCACCGTGGTTTATATATGATGTCGAACGGGAGGAGCTCGATGGCCCACTTAGCAATCCGGCCTGTGGCATCACGGTTATATATTATATCGTTGAGTGGTACTTCAGAGGCCATAGTAATTGAGCACTCTTGAAAGTAGTGTCGTAGTTTCCGGGATGCCATAAAGACCAAGTTTGCTATCTTTTGATAATGTGGGTACCGTGACTTGCATGGTGTGAGGATAGTGGATACGTAGTATATCGGCTTTTGAAGTGGGAACTTATGTCTGTCCTCCTCTCGTTCGACGACAAGCACTGCGCTTACACCTTGGTGTGTTGTAGCTATGTATAACAGCATGGGTACGCCGATGTTTGGTGCAGCCAGGATTGGGTTGCTGGCCAAGAGGGCCTTTATTTCTTCCAGTCCGGCCGTGGCCGCATCCGTCCAGTCGAAGTGTTCGGTGCATCGAAGAAGGCGATAGAGAGGTAGCGCCTTTTCTCCCAATCGGGAGATAAAGCGGCTTAAGCCAGCCACGCATACAGTTAATTTCTGGATTTTCTTGAGGTCTGTTGGGGTAGCCAACTGTGACAAAGCTCGGATTTTAGCCGGATTTGCTTCAATTCCTCTATTGGAAACGATGAAACCCAGGAGCTTTCGGGCAGGAACGCCGAAAATGCATTTTTACGGGTTGAGCTTAATGTCATATGTTCGGAGATTGTCGAATGTAAGCCTTAGGTCGTCTATTAAAGACTCAACGTGTCTGGTTTTGATGACCACGTCGTCTATGTATGCCTCCACTGTTTTGCCGATTTGTGTTTCCAGGCATGTCTGAATCATGCGTTGATAGGTTGCACCGGCATTTTTTAGCCCGAAAGGCATGGTGTTAAAACAGAAGGGGCCATATGGAGTGATGAATGTCGTTGCTGCTTGACCGGACTCCGCCATCTTGATTTGGTGGTATCCGGAGTATGCGTCGAGGAAGGACAATGAGTCGTGTCCTGCGGTAGCGTCGATGATTTGATCGATGCGGGGGAGAGGGAAGGGATCCTTGGAGCAAGCCTTATTGAGGTCCTTGAAATCAACACATAGGCGCCAGGATTTGTCCTTCTTTGGTACCATCACTAGGTTTGCTAGCCAGTCCAGGTGTTTTATTTCTCTGATGAATCCGGCTTCGAGTAACTTGGCTAGCTCCTCTCCCATGGCTTGTCGTTTAGGTTCTAAAAAGCGCCGAAGAGTCTGCTTGACCGGCTTCAATCCCTTTAGTATGTTTAGGCTATGCTTGGCCAGCCTGCGTGGGATACCTGGCATATCTGAAGGGTGCCAGGCAAAGATGTCCCAATTCTCGCGCAAGAACGCCCGCAGTGCGGCGTCTATTGTGGGGTTCAGCTGTGCCCCGATGGATGCTATTTCTGTAGAGTCCGTTGGGTGGGCTTGGAATTTGATTATTTCGTCCGCTGTTTGAAAGAGGTGGACTTGGATCATTTGTCGAGTATCACATCGTCCCTGTCCACTATGGAGCGTAGCACATTTAGTTCTTCGGCCGCGAGGGCTTCATACAATGCCTCAAGGGCCAGGGCGGCGGTTTTGTTTTCGGTGCGCAGTGCTACGTCCAGATCACCAGCTAGAGTGATGATTCCATTAGGCCCGGGCATCTTGAGCTTCATGTACCTGTAATGGGGTATAGCTTGGAAGCTCGTTTATGCATCTTGTCCTAAAAGGGCGTGGTATCCGCTACTGAACGGGGCCACTTGGAATGTGATTTCTTTGGACCTGTAATTCTCCGACGTGCTGAATACCACATCTAGTGTGATTTTTCCCGCACATCATGCCTCCCAACTAGGGATAATTCGTCTGAAGGTTGTGCTGCTTTGCTCAATGCGGCTCTTGTCTATTTTCATTTTGTTGAGAGTTTCCTCGTAGATGAGGTTTAATCCGCTGCCACCGTCCATGAGCACTTTAGTAAGCCTGAAGTCGTCCACAATTGGTCGAAGGACCAAAGTGGCTAGTGCTCGGATTGTTCGGAATTGAGGTTCGTCACTGGCAGTGAAAGTTATGGCCGTGTCGTTCCATGGATTTATTGCTGCAACGTGGCAGACTTCGGCGAGGCTGCGGAGTGCTCTCTTGCGCCTATTATTTGAGGCGAAAGTCTCGAAGACTGTCAATACCGTATTATTGTTTTCTATGTGATGATGCTCTGTGGTATCGTTAATGAGGATATCCTCGCCGCTCTTGGCCACCTGCCGAAGTATCCAACATGCTCTAAGGCTGTGTGTTGGTATGGTATCCGGTGTGGTGTGAATTTTGCTTGGCCCATTGAGCCATCCCTCCAATACGGTTCCACGCCCTGTAGTGGGCTTTTGTTTCTTTGTAATTGGATCGGGTGACTTGCGAGAGTGCACCCTTTTAGTTCGGACAAAGGGTTTAGCGAGTGCCGAAGGATCCCAGAATTTTGCTTGGGTTTTCCAGGCGCTTTCCATTTCACAGTACTTCTGTACTATGGCCGCCAAGTCAGCAAAGTGTGTTATGTCACGACGACTTATGGCGTTGAGGATTCCCTTGTCCGTGCAATTTTTGCAAAAGAATGTGATTGCGTCTTCCTCGCGACAGTCCTTGACCTTGCTCATTACAAGGAGGAATCTAGCCCAAAAGTGATGTACTATCTCTTGGGGCTCTTGTCTAATGTGGGAAAGATTGCTTGTATATGGGTGGGTGGGTAGATTTAATTCCGAACCTTGACCCGATTTGAGACCCAGGGGCAGAGGAGCTTCCAAACTTGGCAGTTCGGGCTCCAGGATGTTGCCCAATTTTTCTGGCCCGCTATCCGATTCTAAGTTCGGAGTCTGGGTCGTGTACTCCCGCAGACAGGTATCAGGCTCGGAGAGCTGGGGAATCCAGACATAGTTCGTCCTCAAAATAGAGGAAGAATCGCTGCATTGCTCCTCCACCACCGCTATCTGATGGGTGACCGGTGGAGAGTTAATCTCTCTTTGGTCAGGTTTAAGCCCGATCTGATCATAGTCCGTAGCGATTCCCAAGGCGGCGATGCAATTTAAGAGCTTGTTCAAGGACGAAAGCTCCATTGGATCCATCCGCTCGGTGTATTCCAAGCTGACGTGGAGGCTGTTTTTGATGACCCGAGAAGTCATCATCGGCGCGACGGCCGAACGGGCGGTCATGACGAAGCCGCCTAGTCAGAGAGTTTGGCCTAAAGCTAGGGCTCCCCCAGAGGTGATGTTGTCCTTGATAACAAGGCAAGCCATCAAGCATTACCGTGACGACACAGTGGAAATCTCAATGAAAGCACCAATGTCGATGTCAAAACCGGCGGATCTCGGGTAGGGGGTCCCAAACTGTGCATCTAAGGCTAATGGTAACATGAGGTGGGGGACACAATGTTTACCCAGGTTCAGGCCCTCTCTATGGAGGTAATACCCTACTTCCTGCTTGATTGATCCTGATGATATGAGTATTACAAGAGTTGATCTACCACGAGATCGTAGAGGCTAAACCCTAGAAGCTAGCCTATGATTATGATTGTCGTTGTCCTATAGACTAAACCCTCCAGTTTATATAGACATCGGAGGGGGCTAGGGTTACACAGAGTCAGTTACAGAGAAGGAAATCTACACATCCGAATTGCCAAGCTTGCCTTCCACGCAAAGGAGAGTCCTACCCGGACACGGGACGAAGTCTTCAATCTTGTATCTTCATAGTCCAACAATCCGGCACAAGTACATAGTCCGGCTGTCTGAGGACCCCCCTAATACAGGACTCCCTCAGCCATCCCGACCAAAGCCAGAGCAAGTAGAGCATCACACTAGCTCAGGAACACCTCACCTCCTGAGGCTTGTTCGTCCTTGTAACTACTTCATCCATAGCCCCTCGAGGCAATCCACCACACCACACTTGAGTAGGGTATTACACCACAATGGTGGCCCAAACCAGTATAAATCTCTGTTTCTTTGTGTCTCTGTGAGCTTTGCGCGCTAGGCTAGGGAGGATCACGAGTAGGAAGGATGGGAAGGTTGAGATCTCCGCATGCACCCCAGTGTTCGAACCTCTCACGGGTTGTCGGACCCTGAAATCCGACATTTGGCGCGCGAGGTAGGGGTGCGTCGGATCTCTTCTTCCATGGACCAGTCATCCGCCGCTCCACCGACACCATGGCCGATGCCCTGAGAGCCCACGTCGAGCACTGGGTCGTGCAAACCTCCTCGGCAGCACCCACCGACGAAGAAGACCTCTATTCTGCCCTGCTCGCGGCCCGCGTTCCTCAGGGGACGACCGACCGCGGGGGGCACGCGATGCAGTCTTCTCCTCTGGCGCCGCACACCTGCGCGATCTGCAAACTATGCTGCAGCAACTGCTCCGCACTCGCGCATGGAACAAGCGAACATCCGGGAGGCAGTCATCATGGCCTGTGAGCTTCTACGGTGCATGCTACTTGAGAGCGACCGTGATGCCCTACTGGAGCGGGTCGCTGAGCTGCTAGACGCGGCGTCTAGGAGGGCGGCGCCGTTCTACACCCTCCCCACATCGCAGGTGATGGTGGGGGCGTGTGCTCATCCCCGACACAGTCGCGCGCCCTCTCCCAGGGGCCACGGAGAGCCTCTCGACGCCATCCAGCCTCATGGAGCAGCCCGCGCCGCCCCAAACGTGCCCCCTCGGCACGGGGCTGCTTCGGACGACACCACCAGGGGCCGTGTTGGAGTGCCGGCCCCTGGCCAGCAGGACCAGAGGATAACAGAAGGGGGCAGGAGCGTTAGGTGGCCGGGCGGCGCCCCTGGTGCGAACATCCCGAAAGCCTACATTCCCGTCGCGATGGATCCAAGGCACACGCTAGGAGAGGGCCCTAGCCGATCCCCCACGCCAGGCTGGGTGCTGGACATACACGAAGCCAAGCTCTCCTTCGAACCACCACCAAGCCCTGCCGACATCCCCAATAGAGGCAACCTCTGGGTATAGTTAACGTCACAGGGGCACGCTTGCACTGACCATCGATCGCAGGTAAACCAAGACACGGCGACCACCAGGACCCTCAGGATGGCGGACCCTCCTCAGGAGCGTGAAGGACGTTGGGAGTAGCGCGGGGGAAGTCCAGCGGCAGGGCCCCCCTCGCGCTGCGCGGAGCAGGATCCAGCCTGGAGGTAGGTTCCCTGCTGGGGGAGGCACCGGCGAGCCCTTCCCCTTGGCAGGGGCCTACGGTCGCCGAGGACGCCGTCAGCGTCCCCTTGGCCCCTTGGTCTTGTCCTGGTTTCCGGTCTCCCCAACGATGGTCAGGGGCGGCGCACAACGGGGTCCTTGTCGGGCAACATGAAGCAAGGCTCCGGCCTGTGAAGGTCTCCGCTCGTGACACTCTCACGTAATAATGAGTGGGGCTGTACACGCCCCGGAGTCCCCTGAGCGCCGCCATGGGGCCTCACGGGGGCTCCCATCCACGTCCTATTGGAAGCACCATGCTCTGCGCTGGCCGTCAACACTGTACCCAATGACTATGCCCAGCCAGTGGAAGCACTTAGATCCACGCTGATGAGAAGACAGAAGACTAAAGACTGAAGACCAGTTAGGCACCGGACGCGGCCGCCTGCTTTTTGCCTCTCTTTTTGTACTTGCTTGCCGACCTTTTGAAGTAGTTTGTTTTCTGTGCGTTTATAAAACAGGGGGAGTTTTCTTTTTCTCATGTCGCTCTTTTGCCTTCAGTTCTTGCATTCTTTTCTTGGGGCTCGTCACCGCTACCCTGCCCTCTAGCACCTTGCGAGCGGGGGCTGGGTATAGTGTACGCGCTGGTGCTGATCGCTCCCCTTGGGGGCTCGAATGTGTGGTCGCCCCACGCGCCCACCTTGCCACAATCTAGCAGTTGGCTCCTCATGAGGCACTCCACGAAAGGACAGAAGGCCCCTCGAGAGGCACAGGGCCTTGCGAGCCAGCGGCAGGTTCACCCCAGGAGAAGGGGCACTGCCGCGGCATCAGGCCTCACTCAGGACCCACGAAACACAAGATAAGTCAAAAACAATTATCCCGTTCATCGGCCCGCAGCCTTGCTGGGCCCCCTTTCCGGGTGTTACTTCAAAAGCATTTAGCAATCTCATATATCATAAGCCTCCCCCTTTCAAAATTCTCTCACAAGGATGCGCTCGAGTTTTCATATAGGTCAAAGTAAAAGAAATACAGGCCTAGCTGGACGCGCCTCCTTCGTCACTCCCATCCATGCTGCTTGTTCTGAGGCTGCCACCCTCCTCGTCATCTCACCCGCGTCAGCCCCTTCGGCTGCGAGCACGGTCGTGTCATCCTCAGGAGTCAGCTCTTTCACCAGAGCATCCACATGACCATCCACCCACTTGGCGAGCTTGTCTTGGGTGGCCGCAGTCACGGGGGCTAGCACGGTGTTGAAGTCGAAGTGGGAGTTGAGGTTTAGGAGGTTGCTGAAGATGCGCGAGAGCGCACGCCCAAGGAGGCCCCGACTCCTCTCCTCAATGAGCTGGCGGGCTTTTGCGGCCTGATCCTCCATGCGGGTGATGATATCGGTGAAGAAGCAGAGATGGCTGGCATAATCTCTCTCGTGCGGGTGGCGAGCGCTCTCATCACAAATGGCACCCAAGGCATTGTTTGCTCTGATGCGCAGACCCTGGAGCATGGGGCCGTGTTCGCGCTCCAGCGTCCGGTGATGGCACTTTTCACTCGAAGCCTTCTCTAGGAGGGAGGCGGTGTCCTCGGCCTGCTTCCGGAGAGAGGATATATCAGCGCGAGTAGAGTCCAGAGCGGATTCAGAAGAAGCCAGGGCCTCCCGGGCAGCGCCCTCGCACTGCTTCACCGCCTGCAGCTCGGTCCTCAGGACGGAGGTTCGGCCCTCAAACTCAACCTTGAGTAGCTTCAGGTCCAGGCGGTGCCCCTCGGCTAGCTCAGCACATTGATAACCCACAAGTATAAGGGATCGCAACAGTTTTCGAGGGTAGAGTATTCAACCAAAATTTATTGATTTGACACAAGGGGAGCCAAAGAATATTCTCAAGTATTAGCAGTTGAGTTGTCAATTCAACTACACCTGGATAACTTAGTATCTGCAGCAAAGTATTTAGTAGCAAAGTAGTATGATAGTAATGGTAACAGTGGCAAAATAAAGATAGCAGTTTTGTAGTAATTGTAACAGTAGCAATGAAAAAGTAAATAAGCGAAGCACAATATGTGAAAAGCTCGTAGGCATTGGATCAGTGATGGATAATTATGTCGGATGTGATTCCTCATGTAATAGTTATAACATAGGGCGATACAGAACTAGCTCCAGTTCATCAATGTAATGTAGGCATGTATTCCAAATATAGTCATACGGGCTTATGGGAAAGAACTAGCATGACATCTTTTGTCCTACCCCCC
>NC_041387.1:471450803-471481697 GCF_002162155.2 Triticum dicoccoides
TTAATAGAGAACCGGACCAAAGCATTAGCACTTAGTGAATACATGAACTCCTCAAACTACGGTCATCACCGAGAAGTATCCCGATTATTGTCACTTCGGATTTGTCGGATCATAACACATAATGGGTGACTATAGACTTGCAAGATAGGATCAAGAACTCACATATATTCATGAAAACATAATAGATTCAGATCTGAAATCATGGCACTCGGGCCCTAGTGACAAGCATTAAGCATAGCAAAGTCATAGCAACATCAATCTCAGAACATAGTGGATACTAGGGATCAAACCCTAACAAAACTAACTTGATTACATGGTAAATCTCATCCAACCCATCACCGTCCAGCAAGCCTACGATGGAATTACTCACGCACGGCGGTGAGCATCATGAAATTGGTGATGGAGGATGGTTGATGATGACGACGGCGACGAATCCCACTCTCCGGAGCCCCGAACGGACTCCAGATCAGCCCTCCCGAGAGAGATTAGGGCTTGGCGATGGCTCTGCATCGTAAAACGCGATGAAACTTTCTCTCTGGTTTTTTTCTTCATGAAACAGAATATATAGAGTTGGAGTTGAGGTCGGTGGAGCATCAGGGGGCCCATGAGACACGGGGCGCGCCCAGGGGGAGGGGGCGCGCCCCACCCTCGTGGACAGGGTGTGGGCCCCCTGCCTTGATTCTTTCGCGAGTATTTTTTATATTTTCCAAAAGTTATCTCCGTGGATTTTCAGGTCAATTCGAGAACTTTTGTTTTCTGCACAATAAACAACACCATGGCAGTTCTGCTGAAAATAGCGTGAGTCCGGGTTAGTTTCATTCAAATCATGCAAGATAGAGTCCAAAACAAGGGCAAACGTGTTTGAAAAAGTAGATACGTTGTAGACATATCAAATCCCCCAAGCTTAAACCTTTGCTTGTCCTCAAGCAATTCAGTTGATAAACTGAAAGTGATAAAGAAAAACTTCTACAAACTCTGTTTGCTCTTGTTGTTGTAAATATGTAAAGCCAGCATTCAAGTTTTCAGCAAAGATTATGAACTAACCATATTCACAATAACACTTAGGTCTCGTGTTTACTCATATCAATGGCATAATCAACTAGCGAGCAATAATAATAAATCTCGGATGACAACACTTTCTCAAAATAATCATAATATGATATAACAAGACGATATCTCACTAGCCCTTTCTGAGACCGCAAAACATAAATGCAGAGCACCTTTAAAGGTCAAGGACTGACTAAACATTGCAATTCATGGTAAAAGAGATCCAGTCAAGTCATAACCAATATAAACTAATAGTAATGCATGCAAATGACAGTGTGCTCTTCAGCGGGTGCTTTTTAATAAGAGGGTGATGACTCAACATAAAAGTAAATAGATAGGCCCTTCGCAGAGGGAAGCAGGGATTTGTAGAGGTGCCAGAGCTTGATTTTAAAATAGAGATGAATAACATTTTGAGCGGTATACTTTCACTGTCAACATACAACTATGAGATCTTGATATCTTCCATGATACACACATTATAGGTGGTTCCCAAACAGAATGGTAAAGTTTATACTCCCCCACCACCAACAAGCATCAATCCATGGCTTGCCCGAAACAACGGGTGCCTCCAACTAGCAACAATCTTGGGGGAGTTTTGTTTAATTATTTTGATTTGATTTGAGCAAGGGACTGGGCATCCCGGTGACCAGCCATTTTCTCGTGAATGAGGAGTGGAGTCCACTCCTCTTGAGAATAACCCACCTAACATGGAAGATACAGATAGCCCTAGTTGATACATGAGCTGTTCGAGCATACAAAATAGAATTTCATTTGAAGGTTTGGAGTTTGGCACATACAAATTTACTTGGAACGGCAGGTAGATACCGCATATAGGAAGGTATGGTGGACTCATATGGAATAGCTTTGGGGTTTATGGAGTTTGGATGCACAAGCAGTATTCCCGCTTAGTACAGGTGAAGGCTAGCAAAAGACTAGGAAGCGACCAACTAAGAGAGCGATAACAGTCATGAACATGCATTAAAATTAATCAACACCGAGTGCAAGCATGAGCAGGATATAATCCACCATGAACATAAATATCATGAAGGCTATGTTGATTTTGTTTCAACTACATGCGTGAACATGTGCCAAGTCAAGTCACTCAAATCATTCAATGGAGGGTACCACCCTATCATACCACATCATAACCATTTTAATATCATGTTGGCACGCAAGGTAAACCATTATAAACTCATAGCTAATTAAGCATGGCATAAGCAACTATAATCTCTAATTGTCATTGCAAACATGTTTATTCATAATAGGCTGAATCAGGAACGATGAACAAATCATATTTACAAAAACAAGAGAGGTCGAGTTCATACCAGCTTCTCTTATCTCAATCAGTCTGTCATATATCGTCATTATTGCCTTTCACTTGCACGACCGAATGGTGTGTACAATAATAAAAGTGCACGTGCATTGGACTAAGCTAGAATCCGCAAGCACTCAATTCAAGGGAGAAGACAAGGTAATATGGGCTCTTGATTAAATCTACAATCATGCATATGAGAGCCACTAAACATTTTCATTATGGTCTTCTCCTCTCAACCCCCAAAGAAAATAAAAGAAATATAACTATTTACACGGGAAAGCTCCCAACAAGCAAAAGAAGTACGAGAAATCTTTTTCGGTTTTCTTTTAATTACTACTACAAGAATGGGAATTAAACTAACTTTTTTTGGTTTTTCTTAAGGTTTATCAAACACACGAAGAAAGCTAGAAAAAGAAATTAAACTAGCATGAATAGTACAATGAAAAAGTATGAGCACCGACAACTAGAACGAGTGTGTGAACATGAATGTAATGTCAGTGAGAAATACGTACTCCCCCAAGCTTAGGCTTTTGGCCTAAGTTGGTCTATGGCCACGGGTAGCCTGACTGATGTCCGAAGTTGTAACTGGGGTCGTACTGAGATGCAGCAGCCATTGCCTCCTGAGCTGCAGCATGGCAACGAGCTGCCTCTATCCTCCTCTCGTACTCATTTGCCTCCTCCCTGGTGATAACATATCTTCCTTTTGTCTGATAATCAAAAAGGGCAGGAGCAGGGAGAGTAATATGGACAGTGCAACGTACGTCAAAGATTAGTCGATACTGGAGGAATTGTTCATTCGTCTCAAGAAAATGACGAGTAACCATGGCATTATAATCTAAATAAGCGGGAGGCAACTCCCTATCATTTTCATGCGGCGGTATACCAAGATAATTAGCCACACGGGTCGCATAAATCCCTCCAAACAACTCTCCAACTAAACCATTATTATGCAACCTACGTGCAACAATTGCCCCCAAGTTGTATTCCTTATCACCTAATACATCACTCTTGAGAACACAAAGATCAGGAACACACATGTGACATGCTTCATCTTTACCGTTAATGCATCTACCAATGAAGAGAGCAAAATAATGTATAGCAGGAAAGTGAATGCTCCCTATGGCAGCTTGTGCTATCTCTCTAGATTCTCCCACAGTAATACTAGCAAGAAAGTCTTTATATTCAGATTTACGGGGTTCATTAACACTACCCCACTGCGGAAGTTTACAAGCAGTAGTGAAATCTTCTAGGTCCATGGTATATGATTTATCATAAATATCAAACATGACAGTTGGAGAATTACGCGAAGATGTAAATTTAAACCTTCTCATGAATGAATCAGTCAAATAGTAGTACTGATGACACTTATCTTGCATGAAGTCCTCAAGATCGACATTACGCACATATGCATCAAATTCTCCTTGATGCCTGCTTTAATCATAAACTCCTCTGACGGCCATTCACAAGGCCGCACATCAGCTTCCCTCGGTGGTTCGTCATGCTGCTCACGTATTGCGAGCCTAGCTCCTTTCTTCCTTGAAGAACCACCTTGGTACATTTTCCTAGACATATTTCTTCCTCTGAAAAATTTCTGAAATTTTTAGTAACTCAAAATAAAAGTGAATCAAACTCAACAAAATTGATAGCAACTACTCCCACAAGTGCCTAGGGGCTATATCATGCATTAGAATTACTTGGGACCATATAAATTTGACATCCAAGCTCAAGAAAAAGGTCACCTAGGCAGCAAAAACTTGCAATGAATAAAGCACTAGAACAAAAACTAATTGGACCATTGGAGGAGTCGCATACCAAGGAACAATCTCCCAAAGCAGTTTTGTGAATGGAGCTTTGAGCAAGGAGATCGAAAATTGCAACAAAATGAGCTAGAATTCGTGCTTGAGCTGGATGGTGATTTTCTTGGGAGGAAGAAGAAGTGTGTGGGTGCAGGAATAAGTGGAGGGGGGCCACCATGGGCCCACGAGGCAGGGGGCGCGCCCTATAGGGGTGGGCGCGCCCTCGACCCTCGTGGCCAGGTGCCAGCTCCCCCTGCTGTGTTCTCAGTGCCAGATATTCTCAAATATTCCAGAAAAAATCATATTAAATTTGCAGGGCATTTGGAGAACTTTTATTTTCGGGGTATTTTTTATTGCATGGATAATTCAGAAAACAGACAGAAAATACTATTTTTACTTTATTTAAACTAAATAACAGAAAGTAAAAGGAGGGTACAAAAGGTTGTGCCTTCTAACTTCATCCATCTCATGATCATCTAAAGGAATCCACTAACAAGGTTGATCAAGTCTTGTTAACAAACTCATTCCGAATAACATGGAACCGGAGAAATTTCGAATAACACTAGGTTACCTCAACGGGGATATGCACATCCCCAATAATAAGAATATCATACTTCTTTTCGACAGTAGAAAGAGGAAATTCAAAACCTCCAATAATGATAGCTGGAATTTTTCCAATAGAATTGATGCTATGAACTTGAGGTTGTTTCCTCGGAAAGTATACCGTATGCTCATTACCATTAACATGAAAAGTGACATTGCCTCTCTTGCAATCAATAACAGCCCCTGCAGTATTCAGAAAGGGTCTACCGAGGATAATTGACATACTGTCGTCCTCGAGAATATCAAGAATAACAAAGTCCGTTAAGATAGTGACGTTTGCAACCACAACAGGCACATCCTCACAAATACCGACAGGTATAGCAGTTGATTTATCATCCATTTGCAAAGATATTTCAGTAGGTGTCAACTTACTCAATTCAAGTCTACGATATAAAGAGAGAGGCATAACACTAACACCGGCTCCAAGATCACATAAAGCAGTTTTAACATAGTTTCTTTTAATGGAGCATGGTATAGTGGGTACTCCCGGATCTCCAAATTTCTTAGGTATTCCACCTTTAAAAGTGTAATTAGCAAGCATGGTGGAAATTTTAGCTTCTGGTATCTTTCTTTTATTTTTAATAATATCTTTCATATATTTAGCATAAGGATTCACTTTAAGCATATCAGTTAAGCGCATACGTAAGAAGATAGGTCTAATCATTTCAGCAAAGCGCTCAAAATCCTCATCATCCTTTTTCTTGGATGGCTTAGGAGGAAAAGGCATGGGTTTCTGAACCCATGGTTCTCTTTTTCTTTAGCGTGCTTCCTAGCACCAAAATCTCTCTTATCATAGCGTTGATTCTTTGATTGTGGGTTATCAAGATCAACAACAGGTTCAATCTCTGCATCATTATTATTGCTAGGTTGAGCATAAACATGAACATCATCATTAACATTATCACTGGGTTCATGTTCGTCACCAGATTGTGTTTCAGCATCAGAAATAGAAATATCATTGGGATTCTCATGTGTGTCTACAACAGGTTCACTAGAAGCATGCAAAGTCCTATCATTTTTCTTTTTCTTCTTTTTAGAAGGACTAGGTGCATCTAAATTATTTCTCTAAGAATCTTGCTCAACTTTCTTAGGGTGGCCTTCAGGATACAAAGGTTCCTGAGTCATTTTACTAGTTCTAGTAGCCACTCTAACAGCAAAATCATGTTTATTATGTTATTCATCGAGCAAATCACTTTGCGCTTTAAGTACTTGTTCTGCTTGAGTGGTAACCATAGAAGCATATTTACTAATGAGTTTAAGTTCACCTTTAACTCTAGCCATATAATCACTCAAGCGTCCAATCATGTAAGAATTACTCTTTAATTCTCTACCAACGTAAGCATTAAAATTTTCTTGTCTAGCCATAAAATCATCAAATTCATCCAAGCATTGGCTAGGAAACATAGTACACGGGATTTCAACTTTATCATATCTATAGAGAGAATTTACCTTTACTACCTGTGTCGGGTTATCAAGACCATGTGTTTCTTCAATAGGTGGTACATTAAGACCATGTATTTCTTCAACATGAGGTAAATTCTTAACATCTTTAGCTTTAATACCTTTTTCTTTCATAGATTTCTTTGCCTCTTGCATATCTTCAGGACTGAGGAATAGAACACCTCTTTTCTTCGGAGTTGGTTTAGGAGTTGGCTCAATTGGCTCGGGAATTGGCTCAGGAAGAGTCCAATTATTTTCATTAGTCAACATATTATTCAATAGTAGTTTAGCTGATCAACTGCTCTTTCCCTGAAAACACAACCAACACAACTATCCAAGTGGTCCTTGGAAGCATCAGTTAGTCCATTATAAAAGATATCAAGTATTTCATTTTTCTCAAGAGGATGATCAGGCAAAGCATTAAGTAACCGGAGAAGCCTCCCCCAAGCTTGTGGGAGACTCTCTTCTTCAATTTGCACAAAATTATATATTTCCCTCAAAGCAGCTTGTTTCTTATGAGCAAGGAAATATTTAGCAGAGAAGTAATAGATCATATCCTGGGGACTACACACACAACCAGAGAATTAAACCAAGTTTTAGTATCACCCTTTAATGAGAATGGAAATATCTTAAGGATATAATAGTAGCATCATTAGTGAACAGGATGGCTATATCATCCAATTTAGTAAGATGTGCCACAACAGTTTCAGATTCATAGCCATAAAAAGGATCAGATTCTACCAAAGTAATTATCTCAGGATCGACAGAGAACTCATAATCCTTATCAGTAACAAAGATAGGTGAAGTAGCAAAAGTAGGGTCATATTTCATTCTAGCATTCAGAAATTTCTATTTCAGTTTAGCTAATAACTTCTTAAGATCAGATCTATCATTGCAAGCAAGAATATCTCTAGTAGTTTCTTCATCCATAACATAACCCTCTGGAACAACAGGCAATTCATACTTAGGGGGAGAACCTTCATCATCACTATCTTCTATGATTCCATTTTCAATAATTTCATTCTCTCTAACCCCAGCAAGTTGTTCATCAAGAAATTCACCTAATGGCACAGTAGTATCAAGCATAGAAGTAGTTTCATCATAAGTATCATGTATAGTACAAGTGGCATCATCAATAACATGCGACATATCAGAATTAATAGCAGAAGCAGGTTTAGGTGTCGCAAGCTTACTCATAACAGAAGGAGAATCTAGTGCAGAGCTAGATAGCAGTTCCTTACCTCCCCTCGTAGTTGAGGGATAAATCTTAGTTCTTTCGTCTTTCAAGTTCCTAATAGTGATCCGCAGATATAAATCCCAAGTGACTCAAAGAATAGAGCTATGCTGCCCGACAACGGTGCCAAAAATAGTCTTGATAACCCAGAAGTATAGGGGATCACAACAGTTTTCGAGGGTAAAGTATTCAACCCAAATTTATTGATTCGACACAAGGGGAGCCAAAGAATATTCTCAAGTATTAGCAGTTGAGTTGTCAATTCAACCACACCTGGATAACTTAGTATCTGCAGCAAAGTATTTAGTAGCAAAGTAGTATGGAAGTAACGGTAACAGTAGCAAAACTAATAGTAGCAGTTTTGTAGTAATTGTAACAGTAGCAACGGTAAAGTAAATAAGCAAAGCACAATATGTGAAAAGCTCATAGGCATTGGATCTGTGATGGATAATTATGTCGGATGCGATTCCTCATGTAATAGTTATAACATAGGGTGACACAGAACTAGCTCCAATTCATCAGTGTAATGTAGGCATGTATTCCGGATATAGTCATACGTGCTTATGGAAAAGAACTTGCATGGCATCTTTTGTCCTACCCTCTGATACGTCTCCAACGTATCTATAATTTTTGATTGTTCCATGCTATTATATTACCCGTTTTGGATGTTTATGGGCTTTACTTTACACTTTTATATCATTTTTGGGACTAACCTACTAATCGGAGGCCTAGCCCGAATTGCTGTTTTTTTGCCTATTTCAGTGTTTCGAAGAAAAGGAATATCAAACGGAGTCCAAACGGAATGAAACCTTTGGGAGCGATCTTTTTGGAACAAACGCAATCCATGGGACTTGGAGTGGACGTCAAGCAACAAACGAGGCGGACACGAGGGTGCCCGGCATGCCCCTTGGGGGTGGGCGTCCCCCCACCCTCGTGGGCCCCTTGAGCGTCAACCGACCTACTTCTTCCTCCTATATATATCCACGTACCCCGAAAACATCCAGGAGCACCACGAAAAACTATTTCCACCGCCGCAACCTTCTGTATCCGCGAGATCCCATCTTGGAGCCTTCGTCGGTGCTCCACCGGAGGGGGAATCGACCATGGAGGGCCTCTACATCATCTCCAAGGCCTCTCTGATGAGTTGTGAGTAGTTTACCACAGACCTTCGGGACCATATTTATTAGCTAGATGGCTTCTTCTCTCTCTTTGAATCTCTATACCAAGTTATCCTGGATCTTCTTGGAGATCTATTCGATGTAACTCTTTTTGCGGTGTGTTTGTCAATATCCAATGAATTGTGGGTTTATGATCAAGTTTATCCATGAGAAATATTTGAATCTCCTCTGAATTCTTTTATGTGTGATTAAGTTATCTTTGCAAGTCTCTTCGGATTATCAGTTCGGTTTGGCCCACTAGATCGATCTTTCTTGCAATGGGAGAAGTGCTTAGCTTTGGGTTCAATCTGGTGGTGTCCTTTCCTAGTGACAGCAGGGGCAACAAGGCACGTATTGTATTGTTGCCATCAAGGATAAAAAGATGGGGTTTATATCATATTGCATGAGTTTATCCCTCTACATCATGTCATCTTTCTTAGTGCGTTACTCTGTTCTTCATGAACTTAATACTCTAGATGCAGGAAGGAGTCGGTCGATGTGTGGAGTAATAGTAGTAGATGCAGAATCATTTCGATCTACTTGTCACGGACGTGATGCCTATATACATGATCATGCCTAGATAATCTCATAACTATGCGCTTTTCTATCAATTGCTCGACAATAATTTGTTCGCCCACCGTAATACTTATGCCATCTTGACAGAAGCCACTAGTGAAACCTATGACCCCCGGGTCTATCTTTTATCATATAAGTTTTTCAACTATCTTTTATTTGCATCTTTTACTTTCCAATCTATATCCTAAAAATACCAAAACTATTTATCTTATCATATTATCTCTATCAGATCTCACTTTCGCAAGTGGCCGTGAAGGGATTGACAACCCCTTTATTGCGTTGGTTGCGAGGTTCTTGTTTGTTTGTGTAGGTGCGTGGGACTTTTGAGGAGCCTCCTACTGGATTGATACCTTGGTTCTCAAAAACTGAGGGAAATACTTACTCTACTTTGCCACATCACCCTTTCCTCTTCAAGGAAAACCAACGCAGTGCTCAAGAGGTAGCACCCTCCTGTGGCAGCGGGGTCCTAATGGAACTAAGGGATATTAAGGCCTCCTTTTAATAGAGTACCGGACCAAAGCATTAACACATAGTGAATACATGAACTCATCAAATTACGTTCATCACTGAGAAGTATCCCGATTATTGTCACTTGCAAGATAGGATCAAGAACTCACATATATTCATGAAAACATAATAGATTCCAATCTGAAATCATGGCACTCGGGGCCTAGTGACAAGCATTAAGCATAGCAAAGTCATAGCAACATCAATCTCAGAACATAGTGGATACTAGGGATCACACCCTAAAAAAACTAACTCGATTACATGGTAAATCTCATCCAACCCATCACCGTCCAGCAAGCCTATGATGGAATTACTCACGCACGGCAGTGAGCATCATGAAATTGGTGATGGAGGATGGTTGATGATGATGACGGCGACGAATCCCCCTCTCCGGAGCCCCGAACGGCCTCCATACCGGCCCTCCCGAGAGAGATTAGGGCTTGGCGGTGGCTCCGTATCGTAAAACACGATGAAACTTTCTCTCTGGTTTTTTTTCTCCGTGAAAGCAAATATATGGAGTTGGAGTTGAGGTCGGAGGACGTCCAGGGGGCCCACGAGGCAGGGGGCGCGCCCCCACCCTCGTGGACAGGGTGTGGGCCCCTTGATGTTGATTCTTTCACCAGTATTTTTTATTAATTTTGAAAAGTTGCTCCGTGGATTTTCAGGTTGTTCCGAGAACTTTTATTTCTGCACAAAAATAACACCATGGCAGTTTTGCTGAAAACAACGTCAGTCCGGGTTAGTTCCATTCAAATCATGCAAGTTAGAGTCCAAAACAAGGGCAAAAGTGTTTGGAAAAGTAGATACGACGGAGAGGTGTCAATCTGATCTTAAGAATTATTAGCCAAGCTGAAACAAAAGTCTCTGAATTCTAGAATGAAATACGACCCTGCTTTTTCTACTTCACCTATCTGTGTTACTGATAAGGGTTATGATTTCTCTGTCGATCTTGAGGTAATTACTTTGGTTGAATCTGATCCTTTTTATAGCTATGAATCTGAAACTGTTGTGTCACATCTTACTAAGTTAAATGATATAGCCACCCTATTTGCTAATGATGAGAAAACTCGTTACTACTATATCCTTAAATTATTAAAGGGTGATCGTAAAACATTTAACTCTCTTGATCCTGGTTGTGTGCGTAGTCCCCAGGATATGATTTATTACTTATCTGCTAAATATTTCCCCGCTCATAAGAAACAAGTTGCCCTAAGGGAAATATATAATTTTGTGCAAATTGAAGAAGAGAGTCACCCACAAGCTTGGGGGAGGCTTCTCCGATTACTTAATGCTTTGCATGATCATCCTCTCAAGAAAAATTAAATACTTGATATCTTTTATAATGGACTAACCGATGCTTCCAGAGACCACCTGGAAAATTGTGCTGGTTGTGTTTTCAGGGAAATAACTATTGATCAAGCTGAATTGCTATTGAATAATATGTTGACTAATGAAAACAATTCGACACTTCCTGAACCAACTCCTAAGACAACTCTGAAGAAAAGGGGTATTCTATTTCTTAGTCCTGAAGATATGCAAGAGGCAAAGAAATGAAAGAAAAATGTATTAAAGCTGAAGATGTTAAGAATTTACCTCCTGTTGAAGATATGCATGTCCTTAATTTACCACCTATTGAAGAAATACATGGTCTTGATAACCCGACACAGGTAGTAAAGGTAAATTCTCTCTATAGATATGATAAAGCTGAAATCCCATCTACTAAGTATGCTAGCCAATGCTTGGATGAGTTTGATGACTTTATGGCTAAACAAGAAAACTTCAATGCTTATGTTGGTAGACAATTGAAACGTAATGCTTATATGATTGAACACTTGAGTGATTATATGTCTAGAGTTAAAGGTGAACTTAAACTTATTAGTAAACATGCTTCTATGGTTACCACTGAGGTAGAACAAGAACTTAAAGCTCAAAATGATTTTCTCAATGAATTAAATGATAATGATGTTAGAGTTATGACCAGAGGGGGTAACCACCTGGCCTCGAGGGTCTAGGGCGCGCCCACCCCCTGGGCGCGCCCCCTGCCTCGTGGGCCCCTGGTGCCCCCCCTCCACTTATTCCAGCACCCACACACTCCTTCTTCCTCCCAAAAAAATCACCAACCAGCTCAAGCACGAGTTCTAGCTCATCTTGCTGCCATTTTCGATCTCCTATGGTCAAAGCTTCATTCACGAAACTATTTTGGGGGATTATTATTCGATATGTGACTTCTCCAATGGTCCAATTAGTTTTTGTTCTAGTGCTTTATTCATTGCAAATTTTTGTTCCTTAGGTGACCCTATTCTTGAACTTGCATGTCAAATTTATTTGGTCCCAAGTAGTTCTAATGCATGATATAGTCTCTAGGCACTTGTGAGAGTAGTTGCTATCAATTTTGTTGAGTTTGGTTCACTTTTATTATGAGTTACTAAAATTTTTAGAAATTTTTTTGAGGAAGAAATATGTTTAGGAAAATGTACCAAGGTGGTTCTTCAAGGAAGCAAGGACCCAGGCCCGCAATACGTGAGCCGGACGATGAACCACCGAGGGAAGCTCAAGTGCGGCCTTGTGAATGGCCGTTAGAGGAGTTTATGGTCCAAGCAGGAATTAAGGAGGAATTTGACGCATATGTGCGTAATGCGAAATTGGAGGGCTTCATGCTAGATAAGTGCCTTCAGTACTACCACTTAACTAATTCCTTTGTGAGAAGGTTCAAATTTACATGTTCACGCAATTCTCACACTGTTTTATTTGATCTTTATGATAAATCATATACCATGGACCTAGAAGATTTTAATACTGCTTGTAAACTCCCGCAGTGGGGCAATGTTAGTGAACCTCATAAATGAATATAAAGACTTTCTTGCTAGTTGATGTCTACTACGCAACCTTCTACTTGTAGACATTGTTGGGCCTCCAAGTGTAGAGGTTTGTAGGACAGTAGCAAATTTCCCTCAAGTGGATGACCTAAGGTTTATCAATCCGTGGAAGGCGTAGGATGAAGATGGTCTCTCTCGAGCAACCTTGCAACCAAATAACAAAGAGTCTCTTGTGTCCCCAACACACCCAATACAATGGTGAATTGTATAGGTGCACTAGTTCGGCGAAGAGATGGTGATACAAGTGCAATATGGATGGTAGATATGAGTATTTGCAATCTGAAATTATAAAAACAGCAAGGTAGCAAGCAATAAAAGTGAGCGAAAACAGTATTGCAATGCTTCGAAACAAGGCCTAAGGTTCATACTTTCACTAGTGCAAGTTCTCTCAACAATAATAACATAATTGGATCCTATAACTATCCCTCAACATGCAACAAAGAGTCACTCCAAAGTCACTAATAGCGGAGAACAAACGAAGAGATTATTGTAGGGTACAAAACCACCTCAAAGTTATCCTTTCTGATCGATCTATTCAAGAGTCCGTGGTAAAATAACATGAAGCTATCCTTTCCGTTTGATCTATCCTAGAGTTCGTACTAGAATAACACCTTAAGACACAAATCAACCGAAACCCTAATGTCACCTAGATACTCCAATGTCACCTCAAGTATCCGTGGGCATGATTATACAATATGCATCACACAATCTCAGATTCATCTATTCAACCAACACAAAGTACTTAAAAGAGTGCCCCAAAGTTTCTACCAAAGAGTCAAGACGAAAACGTGTGCCAACCCCTATGAATAAGTTCACAAGGCCACTGAACCCGCAAGTTGATCACCAAAACGTACATCAAGTAGATCACGTGAATACCCCATTGTCACCACAGATAAGCAGATGCAAGAGATACATCAAGTGTTCTCAAATCCTTAAAGACTCAATCTGATAAGATAACTTGAAAGGGAAAACTCAATCCACTACAAGAGAGTAGAGGGGGAGAAACATCATAAGATCCAACTATAATAGTAAAGCTCGCGATACATCAAGATCGTGCCGAATCAAGAACACGAGAGAGAGAGAGATCAAACACATAGCTACTGGTACATACCCTCAGCCCCAAGGGTGAACTAGTCCCTCCTCGTCATGGCGAGCGCCGGGATGATGAAGATGGCCACCGGTGATGGATTCCCCCTCCGGCAGGGTGCTGGAACGGGCTCCTGAGAGGTTTTTGGTGGCTATAGAGGCTTGTAGCGGCGGAACTCCCGATCTAGGTTATTTTCTAGGGGTTTCAGTATTTATAGGACTTTTTGGTGTAGGTCTCACATCAGGGGGGTCTTTGGGGTGGGCACGCCCCCCACCCGTGTGAGCAGCCCAGGACTCTGCTGGCCCAACTCTTTCACTCCAAGGGCTTCTTTTGGTCCACAAAAAATCATGAAAAATTGGCACGTCAATTGGACTCCGTTTGGTATTCCTTTTCTGTAAAACTGGAAAACAAGGAGAAAACAGAAACTAGCACTGGGTTCTAGGTTGATAGGTTAGTCCCAAAAATCATAGAAAATAGCATATAAATGCATATAAAACATCCTAGATGGATAATATAATAGCATGGAACAATCAAAAATTATAGATACATTGGAGACGTATCACTAGTGTCACTATGGGGAAATCTAGAGAAATAACACAAGCTACCATAGGGAGCATTCATTTTCCTGCTATACATTATTTTGCTCTCTTTATAGGTAGATGCATAAATGGCAAGGACGAGGCATGTCACATGTGTGTTCCAGATCTTAGTGTTCTCAAGAGTGCTGTGCTAGGAGATAAACAATATAACTTGGGGGCCATTGTTGCACGTAGGTTGCATAATAATAGTTTAAATGGATACTTGTTTGGTGGGATTTATGCAACCCATGTGGCTAATTTTCTTGAGATACCCATACATGAAAATGATATGGAGTTGCCTCCTACTTATCTAGATTATAGTGCCATGGTTAGCCATCAGTTTCTTGAGAGGAATGAACAGTTCCTCTAGTACCGACTAATCTTTGACAGATGGCATACTGTCCATGTTGCTCTCCCTGCTCCCACTTTCTTTGACTTTCACACAAAAAGTAGATACTTTATAACCAGGGAGGAGGCAAACGAGTATGAGAGGAGGACGGAGGCCGCCCATCTCCAAGATGTAGCTCGTCAGGTAGTAGCTGTTGCATCTCAGTACAACCCCGACTACGACTTTGGATATTCGCCAGGCCAGCAGTGGCCGTAGACCAACTTAGTCCAAAAGCCTAAGCTTGGGGGAATACGTATTTTTCACCAACATTACATTCATGTTCTCACACTCACTCTAGTTGTCGGTGCTCATACTTTTTCATTGTAAGATCCATGCTAGTTTATTTTCTTTTTTTTCTCTCGCTTTCTTCTTGTGTGTTTGAATAACCTTAAGAAAACAAAAAAAATTAGTTGTAGCTTTTAGCTAGTTTACTTTCCATGCTTGTAGTAGTAGGAATTAAAAGAAAACTCAAAAAGAGTTCTCGTTCTTCTTTTGCTTGTTGGGAACTTTCCCGTGTAAACAGTTTTATTTCTTTTCTTTTCTTTGAGGGTCGAGAGGAGAAGACCATGATGAAAATGTTGAGTGGCTCTCATATGCATTATTGTTGATTTAACCAAGAGACCATATTGCCTTGTCTTCTCCCTTGAATTGAATGCTTGCAGATTCCAGCTTAGTCCAATGCACGTGCACTATTATTATTATCCACACTGTTCGGTCGTGCAAGTGAAAGGCAATAATGATGATATATGATGAAATGATTGAGATGAGAGAAGCTAGTATGAACTCGACCTATCTTGTTTATGTAAATATGATTAGTTCATCGTTCCTGATTCAGCCTATTATGAATGAAACATGTTTGCAATGACAATTAGAGATTATAGTTGTTTATGCCATGCTTAGTTAGCTAGGAGTTTATAATGGTTTACTTTGCGTGCCAACATGCTATTAAAATGGTTGTGATGTGGCATGATAGGGTGGTATCCTCCTTTCAACGATTCAAGTGACTTGACTTGGCACATGTTCACGCATGTAGTTGAAACTAAATCAACATATCCTCCATGATATTTATGTTCATGGTGGATTATATCCTACTCATGCTTGCAATCAATGTCTATTAATTTTAATGCATGTTCATGACTGTTGTCGCTCTCTAGTTGGTCACTTCCCAGTCTTTTTCTAGCCTTCACTTGTACTAAGCGGGAATACTGCTTGTGCATCCGCTTCCATAAACCCCAAAGTTATTCCATATGAGTCCACCATACCTTCCTATATGCGGTATCTACCTGCCATTCCAAGTAAATTTGTATGTGACAAACTCTAAACCTTCAAATGAAATTCTGTTTTGTATGCTCGAATAGCTCATGTATCAACTAGGGCTATCTATATATTCCATGCTAGGTGGGTTATTCTCACGAGGAGTGAACTCCGCTCCTCACTCACGAGAAAATGGCCGGTAACCGGGATGCCCAGTCCCATGCTCAACTCAAAATAATTGCAAACAAAACTCCCCCAGGATTGTTGTTAGTTGGAGGCACCCATTGTTTCGGGCAAGCCATGGATTGATGCTTGTTGGTGGTGGGGGAGTATAAACTTTACCATTCTGTTTGGGAACCCCCTATAATGTGTGTAGCATGGAAGATATCGAGATCTCTCGGTTGTTATGTTGACAATGAAAGTATACCACTCAAAATATTATTTTTCTCTATTTCAAACTCGAGCTCTAGCACCTCTACAAATCCCTGCTTGCCTCTGCGAAGGGCCTGTCTATTTACTTTTATGTTGAGTCATCACCCTCTTATTAAAAGCACTAGTTGGAGAGCACCGCTGTCATTTGCATCCATTACTATTAATTTATATTGAGTATGACTGGATCTCTTTTACCATGAATTACAATGTCTAGTCAGTCCTTGATCTTCAGGGGTGCTCTGCATTTATGTTTTGCGGTCTCAGAAAGGGCTAGCGAGATACCATCTTGTTATGTCTTATTATGTTTGCTTTGAGAAAGTGTTGTCATCCGAGATTTATTATTATTGCTCGCTAGTTGATTATGCTATTGATATGAGTAAACATGAGACCTAAGTGTTATTGTGAATATGGTTAGTTCATAATCTTTGCTGAAAAATTGAATGCTGGCTTTACATATTTACAACAACAAGAGCAACTAGAGTTTGTAAAAGTTTTTCTTTATCACTTTCAGTCTGTCAACTTAATTGCTTGAGGACAAGCAAAGGTTTAAGCTTGGGGGCGTTGATACGTATCCATCGTATCTACTTTTCCAAACACTTTTCCCCTTGTTTTGGACTCTAACTTGCATGATTTGAATGGAACTAACCCAGACTGACGTTGTTTTCAGCAGAATTGCCATGGTGTTATTTTTGTTCAGAAATAAAAGTTCTCGGAATGACCTAAAACTCCACGGAGAATATTTTTGGAATTAATAAAAAATACTAGCGAAAGAATCAAGGCCAGGGGGCACACACCTTGTCCACGAGGGTGGGGGGCGCGCCCTACCCCCTGGGCGTGCCACCCTACCTCGTGGGCCCCTGGTGCTCCACCGAGCTCAACTCCAACTATATATATTCACGTTCGGGGAGAAAAAAATCAGAGAAAAGGATTCATCGCGTTTTACGATATGGAGCCACCGCCAACCCTAATCTCTCTCGGGAGGGCTAATCTGGAGTCCATTCGGGGCTCCGGAGAGGGGAATCCGTCACCTCGTCATCATCAACCATCCTCCATCACCAATTTCATGATGCTCACCGCCGTGCGTGAGTAATTCCATCGTAGGCTTGCTGGACGGTGATGGGTTGGATGAGATTTACCATGTAATCGAGTTAGTTTTGTTAGGGTTTGATCCCTAGTATCCATTATGTTCTAAGATTGATGTTGCTATGACTTTGCTATGATTAATGCTTGTCACTAGGGCCCGAGTGCCATGATTTCAGATCTGAACCTATTATGTTTTCATGAATATATGTGAGTTCTTGATCCTATCTTGCAAGTCAATAGTCACCTACTATGTGTTATGATCTGGTAACCCAGAAGTGACAATAATCGAGACCACTCCCGGTGATGACCGTAGTTTGAGAAGTTCATGTATTCACTAAGTGTTAATGCTTTGGTCCGGTACTCTATTAAAAGGAGGCCTTAATATCCCTTAGTTTCCAATAGGACCCCGCTGCCACGGGAGGGTAGGACAAAAGATGTCATGCAAGTTCTTTTCCATTAGCATGTATGACTATATTTGGAATACATGCCTACATTACATTGATGAACTGGAGCTAGTTCTGTGTCACCCTATGTTATAACTGTTGCATGAGGAATCGCATCCGACATAATTATCCATCACTGATCCAATGCCTACGAGCTTTTCACATATTGCTCTTTGCTTAGTTACTTTACCGTTGCCACTATTACAATTACTACAAAACTGCTACTGTTACTTTTGCTACCGTTACCGTTACTTCCATACTACTTTGCTGCAGATATTAAGTTATCCAGGTGTGGTTGAATTGACAACTCAACTGCTAATACTTGACAATATTCTTTGGCTCCCCTTGTGTCGAATCAATAAATTTGGGTTGAATACTCTACCCTCGAAAACTGTTGCGATCCCCTATACTTGTGGGTTATCACACACTTAGGTGGAGAAGAATTGAATATCTCCCAGGTTGCAAGGCCGCAGAACCACTCCAAAAATAAAACTAGGGCAAAAACCAAATGAATCAAAGGAAAAAAGAAAAGGGCAAAAACGAGGGTGTTACAAAATTCATGAATCTGAAAATTGTGATGAAGTGTTAAAAGAAGAAATTTATAAAGTGGTTCATGATTGCTCATTGAATGAAAAGCATGATTGCGATGATGTTATTATAAATTCTATTAATGTCAACTATGCTAATAATATGCAAAACCTCAAGCTTGGCGATGCTAATTTTGCTACGTCCACTACTTATTGCAATGATCATCATTGGGGTGATTCTTCTTATGATCTTGAAAATTTATGTAAGCCTCATGATGAATATGACATTGATAATAATGTTTGCAATAATATTGAAAGTGGGTTTGGAAGAGTGTCAACTTTAGCTAAAAATAATCTCACATATTTGGTGAGTGTTCAATCTTACGAAATTTTTGATAAATGTGGGTTTGGAGAGGTCATGACTTTAATTGATGTTAATCCCACTGTCTTGGAAGATTATAAGACTTTTATGCATGTGGATCATGAAGAGAAAATTTTATATGATAGTTATATTGTTGAATTTGAATATGATCCTACATGTAATAATTATGAGAGAGGAAAATATGGTCATAGAAATTTTCATGTTACAACATTACCTCTCTTCTTGTTGAAATTGCTATTGTTTCTTCCTCCTTCCTTGCATATGCTAGATATTTCTTATCTTGACAATTTGTTTGTTTACAAAATGCCTATGCATAGGAAGTATGTTAGAATTAAATGTCTTTTTCACATGTGTTATGATTCTCTCTTTGTGTTACAGTTATTATCTTCATGTGAGCATCAATAAAATCTCAAGCCTATCATGATGGCAATAAAGAAAGAGCTTGTTGGGAGGCAACCCAATGAATAAAATAACTTTTTCACTTTTTGTGTCTGTTCTTTTGTGTTTGTACAATTATGATACTGTTATAATTGTGTTTTTTATGTTTTAATTAGTGTTTGTGGCAAGTAAAGCCTTTAGGATCATGTTGGGTGATAGTTGATTTGATCCTGTTGAAAAACAGAAACTTTTACACCCAGTTCTGGAATTAAAAAAATTCACAGAAACATGCTTTTGCTTTGAGTTTTTTTACACGTGATTAATAGACAAATTGCGCATGTTTTCCTATTTTTTTAGAATTTTTGGAGTTACAAAAGTATGGTCAAAGTTCAGATTACTACAAACTATTCTGTTTTTGACAGATTCTATTTTTTTTACATTGTGTGCTTATTTTCATGAATCTATGGATTGTATCAGGGGAGTATAAGCCATGGTAAAGTTAGAATATAGTAGGTATAATGCAATAATAAAATATGAATGTGTTTGCAACAATACTTAAAGTGGTGATTTGCTTTATTATACTAAGGGTTCTCACAAAGGTTTTTGTTAAGTTTTGTGTGATTGAATTTTTCAAGTTTTGGGTGAGATCATGATGGATGAAGGAATAATGAGTGAAAATAGCCTAAGCTTGGGGATGCCCATGGCACCCAAAGGTAATATTCAAGGAGAACCAATCAACTAAGCTTTGGGATGCCCCGGAAGGCATCCCCTCTTTCTTCTAATGATCATCGGTAATTTTACTTGGATCCATATTTTTATTCATCACATATCATGAGTTTGGCTTGGAGCGTCTTGTATTATATGAGTCTTTGCTTGTTTTGCTTTTTGGTTTGTCACAATAATCCTTGTTGGACACACCTATTTGAGAGAGCCATAATGATCCTATGATTTGTTAGAATTGCTCTATGTGCTTCACTTAAATGTTTTGAGCTATGGAATTGCTCTAGTACTTCATTTATACCTTTTTTAGCATGGTGATGCCTTAATTTTGAAGAAATACTCTCATTCTTCACTTAGATCAATTCAAGAGTTAGTAATTTTTTTGAAGAAATCCTCTCATGCTTCACTTATATTATTTTGAGAAATGAGAAAAAATATTTATGTTCTTGTTCTTCACTTAAATTTGTTTGAGAGCTTGTTATTATTAATGGTAATATATGAAATTAGTCCCAAAGTGATAGATATTCAAGGGGGATATAATAAAAACTTTCATGAAGACAATTGGATATTATAAACTTGATTCCTTGTAATAGTTTTGAGATATGGAGATAGTAATATGTGAGTCATGTTGGTGAGTAATTATGCTCTAGTAAGAATATTGGTGTTAAGTTTGTGATTCCCTATGCAAGCATGAAAGTCAATAGTTATGCAAAAAGTTACATCCTACTTGTGGTGCATTATTCAATGTTAGTTATGTTTAATGCTTGTTTATGATCGTTTTTGTTTTTTGGTTGGTTGCTTCTCAATCTATTTGCTAGCCCTTCCTTGTACTAAGCGAGAATACTGCTTGTGCATCCAAAATACTTAAACCAAGTTGTGCAAATGAGTCCACCATATCTACGTATATGTGGTATTCCCAAGCCGTTCCAAGTAAATTTGTATGTGCCAACTCTAATTTTCAAAATGAATTTCCTTTTTGTGAGCCCGTACCGCTTATGAAGCGGCAGGGGGTGGCCAATATTTTCCATGCTAGATATATTATTCTCAAGATGAGTTTTCATTCACTTGTCATTCCACGAAAGTGTGGCAGGTAATAGGGATGCCCAGTCCGGAAATGAAAAATAATAATGTTTATGTGGTAAAATGATAAATTCCTTGGAAAGTGTTGGTATGGAAGGCACGCGTGGATACGGCTAGCCATGGATTGTGAATGAATGGTGGAAAAAGGAATAAACTTTATTTTATGTTTGGGAACCCCCTATGATTTATCTAGCATGGAAAATATTGGAAATTCTCATTCGTTTTCGTTGAAGGGAAAAGCATGCCACTAAAAATATTTTATCTCTCAATTTAAGCTTTGAGCTCTGGCACCTCTACAAACCTCTGCTTCCCTCTGCGAAGGGCCTATCCGTTTACTTCATGAATTTGTTTTTATTGAGCCTCCATCCTCTCTTACAAAAAGCACGAACTAGGGAATACTATGATCATACTTGTGCATTGGATATAGCTAATATTTGAGTGTGTTTCATGAATGGATCAATGATTGAGCATAATGGGCTAGGGATAGCTTTCTTTAGTGTTGATATTTTGAAAGACATGGTTGCTTGTTGATATGCTTGAGTATTGATGTCCTCATGTCAATTATAGACTATTGCTTTGAGTCATATAATGTCCAAATGTCCATGCTACAAAAGAAAATAATATGTGATGAAAATGTTAGGCAGCATTCCACATCAAAAATTCTATTTTTATCATTTACCTACTCGAGGACGAGCAGGAATTAAGCTTGGGGATGCTGATACGTCTCCAACTTATATATAATTTTTTATTGTTCCATGCTGTTATATTATCATTGTTGGATATTTTATATTCATTTACTAGCAACTTTATATCATTTTTGGGACTAACCTATTTACATAGTGCCAAGTGCCAGTTGTTGGTTTTTGCTTGTTTTTTACTTCGCAGAAAATCAAAACCAAACGAAGTCCAAATGCCACAAAACATTTTGGAGAATTTTTTCTGCCCAGAAGACACCAAGGAGGCTCAAGAAGTGCACCAGAGGGGCCCTATGGGGCCACTAGGCACCAGGACACGTCAGGGCCCCCGAGCGCGCCCTGGTGGGTAGTGGGGCCCACAGGCACCCCATCCCCAAAACCCTAGGGGAGTCGACGAAACACAGTTCCAGCCCTCGCAAGTTCTAGAACCACAAGATCCAATCTAGAGGCCTTCTTCGGCACTCTGCCGGAGGGGGCAACGATCACGGAGGGGTTCTTCATCATCACCCTTGCCCCTTCGATGATGCATGAGTAGTTTACCACAGACCTACAGGTCTGTAGGTAGTAGCTAGATGGCTTCTTCTCTCTTTTTGATCTTCAATACAAGGTTCTCCTCGATGTTCTTGGAGATCTATTTGATGTAATGACTTTTTGCGGTGTGTTTGTTGGGATCAATGAATTGCGAGTTTATGATCAGATCTATCCATGAAATTATTCGAGTCTTTGCTGAACTCTTTTATGCATGATTGTTATAGCCTCGTATTTCTTTTGCGAAACTTTAGTTTGGTTTGGCCAACTAGATTGATTTTTCTTGCAATGGGAAGAGGTGCTTTGTGATGGGTTCGATCTTGCGGTGCTCAATCTCAGTGACAGAAGGAGACATGACACGCGTGTATCATTGCCATTAAGGATAAAAGATAGGGTCTATTCCTACATTCATAGATCTTGTCTACATCATGTCAATGTTCTTATTGCATTACTCTGTTTTTCCATGAACTTAATACACTAGATGCATGCTGGATAGTGGTCAATGTGTGGAGTAATAGTAGAGATGTAGGCAGGAGTCAGTCTACTAATCTTGGACGTGATGCCTATATACATGATCATTGCCTTGGATATCATCATAATTATTTTCTCTTCTGTCAATTTCCCAACAGTAATTTGTTTACCCACCGTATGCTAAATCTACAGCCCCCGGGTCTATTTCCTATCATATTAAAACCAAAAAATACCTTGCTACACCTTTTCTTTATTTTTATTTTCTGTTTTTGCTAGATCTATTTATCAAATCTCATACAACTCAATATATCTCAATACCGAGGAGGCATTGACAACCCCTCTTACGCGTTGGGTTGCAAGTATTTTTTTATTTGTGTGCAGGTGTTGTTTACATAGTGTTGCTTGGTTATCCTACTGGATTGATAACCTTGGTTTCATAACTGAGGGAAATACTTACCGTTGCTGTGTTGCATCACCTCTCCTCTTCGAGGAGTTACCAACGCAGATACAAGCAATTAGAGTCAGTCTACTTGTCACGGACGTGATGCCTATATACATAATCATTGCCATGAATGCATCATAACTATGCACTTTTCTATCAATTGCCCAACAATAATTTGTTTACCAACCATATGCTATTGTTTCGAGAGAGATGCCTCTTGTGAAAACTATGGCCCCCGGGTCTACTTTAATCATATTTATTAAAAAAATACCTTTCTGCAATTTATTTACTTTTATTGTGTTTTTCAATTTACCTCTATGTACATATACAAGATTTGATCCTTGCAAGTAACGAGTTCAAGGGGATTGACAACCCTCTTGCCTGCATTGGTTGCAAGTATTTGCTTTTGTGTGTGCAGGTGTTGTTCACTAGGATTTGCGTGGTTTGATAAACCTTGGTTCTCATTGAGGTAAATACTTATCTCTACTGTACTACTGCTTCACCCTTCCTCTTCAGGGAAAATCCCAACGTAGCTCACAAGTAGCAGCGATTCAGTGGAAAACTCATATGCACGTGTGGAATGATAAATGGCAAATAATAGGTTCCTAGTCTCACCTTTAAGACTAGATCAAGTGTTGTTGGTGATCATGTTCTCTGGATCTTATGATCTTGTTGAGTGTAACGTTAGTCCTAAAACAACACTGAGAGTATGACGTTAGAAGAATGATCATATTGAATTGCCCCAAACTTGTTTGTTATACTTTGAGATAATATCATCTGAGATCAATTGTTATAACATAGAGTGTTAGCATGTGGTTTTAGTTCCCCAGACCATGAGAGTATCATAGTCACATCCTACTGTACGGTGGACTTTGGGGTTTTTCAAACACCATATGTAACACGGTGATCATAACGACAACTTACGGGTTCATTAGAAAGTTTGACAAGGGACTAGATAGCTCGAGAGTGGGGTTTGCTGCTCTGACAATGGAGAGATATTCTTAGTGATCTCTTGGTGTGATGGAATCCATCATTTTCTGGCCAGACATAGGTGTCCATGTCACAGGGATGCCAAAACACTTCAACCAGAAAGAAGAACAAAACCAGTTACGACAAGAATGATATAGTGAACATGTGCATGACTCAATAGGATAACGGCACACCTCGTGCTTTTTAAAGTATCGCGAAGCAAAGGGAACATCACATGATAACCAAAGGTTCACTCGAGTATCATTCGTGTATTCATAGGGATCGATATGGATGTCCATGGTTCCGCTATCGGTCATTGAACGAAGGAGTTTCGTTCATGTCTATGATTTACCAAACCTATAGGGTCACAAGCTTAAGATAATCACATTCTGGTGAGAATTAGTGGGATGAGATTATAGAGGATTTATTTGTGGAAATGTTTCATTAATATTCAGAATAGTTTCGAGAGGAATCAGATGGGTTTCGGGGTCAACCGGAAGCGTTTCAGGTTTATCGGACAATATCGTGTATTACCGATAAATAATATATAGGTGAAAAATGTTTCCGAAGATGTTAAATTAATAATAAAAGGCTCTAGTAATTTTTATAAGACTTTTGTATTTAATTTAATATCAACGGGCCTTAAAAAGCCAAGTAGTGGAGGGAGAATTGAGCCACCAAGGCCCATGTAGGGGAGGTGACTTGGGGTAGGAATCCTCCTCCCCCTAGGGTCGGCGCAAGGAGGGAGGATCCTCCTCCTTGTGTGGCGCCTCCTCCCTCCTAACCTATATACACTAGAGGTTTTGGTGGTATTTGACATACAAGTTTTGGAGCCTCCTCTAGTTCATCTAGTTCTAGTTCTAGTTGATCTAATTAGAGCTAGACCTAGTTCCTCTAATCCTCATAATTAGAAGCCAGGTGTGGTTCTAATATCTCCCCTATAATTCTCAGGCGATGATTAGATCTGGATGGCCAAGCGCTGCCGAATCATGAAGACCGTACGCTTGCAATCAAGTATAGGGGTCGTGCTTTCAGTCTTCCGTTCGAGGGATCATTCGAGAGCGATTTGCGGGATTGTCATCAATGGTTCGAGGGACTCCAAGTATGATCTATACTGACTCGTCTACTTTCGCTGCACTCCGGAGTCGGTAACGATCGTGATCCAAAACCGTTTATGCATCTTCATATTGTTCATGGCTGATCATAGGGTGATTTTTTTGTTTGCAACTACATTTCCCAATAGTGGCATCATGAGCGGTTATATGAGTAGATTTAGCTTTTGATCTAGATCACATGTGGATGTGATTGTTTGATATTCTTGCTATGCTTCCCTTGAGTGTTGCTTTGGTTCAGTTCATTGACGGCATGATGTCGCTTGTACAAGGTTCTCACAATCAATCCGCTCTGGCTGTCAATGATCTGCTAATAGTTCCTTGGGTTTCATCATAGTCAAGAATAGTGAATCGTCACATACACAAGAGGGCGGTGAAGATGAACGATCTTCTAGGGGGTCATGCATAATAGACAAAGTTTAGTGTGGGGATAGATAGGTTTAATTAAGTCTCTTCCCTCACACGCCCCGAAAGTTAATCTAGCAACAAGAACTATCGCCTTATTGGTGTGCTTCGGTAGCTAGTGTTATCCGAAAACCCTAGAAGCCATGTAATTAAAATTTTCCAAACCGATTAGAGGACGTCTAACTTCGTTTTGCAGGATTGCATATGATATGGTATAGCCTTCATCATGGTAATGGGTTTGTGTATGAGATGGTTATATGTTGTAATGTTAAGTAGCCTGCGCTCATGATATATCTCCATCGTATCTACTTTTCCTAACGCTTTTGCTCTTGTTTTGGACTCTAATTTGCATGATTTGGATGAAAAACCCAGACCGACGCTGTTTTCAGCAGAACTACCATGGTGTTGTTTTTGTATAGAAATTAAAGTTCTCGGAATTGGATGAAATTTTTTGGAGAATTATTTCAGAATAAATAAAAAATACTGGAACCAAGGCCCACCAGAGGGGGTTCCCTGGATGCCCACAAGACACCAGGGCGCGCCACCCCCCTCTGGCGCACCATGGTGGGTGGTGGGGCGCGTGGGGCTACGCCGACCCTAATTCCGACGATATATCTGTATTTGGTTGTTAGGTTGGTTGCAGTGAGCATTTTTTCAGTTATCGAGCATATGCCGTGTTTATATGTATTTGGTTCTTAGGTTGGTTGCAGTGAGCATTTGTCTAGTTATTGAGCAGATGTCTTGTTTATCTATATTTGGTTGTTAGGTTGGTTGCAGTGAGCATTTGTCCAGTTTTCAAGCAGATGCCTTGTTTATCTGTATTTGCTTGTTAGGTTGGTTGAAGTGAGCATTTGTCCAGTTTTCAAGCATATGCCCTGTTTATCTATATTTGCTTGTTAGGTTGGTTGCAGTGAGACTCTGTCCAGTTTTCAATGGCTATATTTGGTTGTTATACTAATCATTTATGCCCTTGTTTATTTCAGTCATCCACAATGTGATGTTCATTATGTGCAGGTCGGAACGGTGCTGCTCGACTGCATCAATACCAGTTTGAACGGCTATATTTGGTTCTAGTTATGCCTTGTGTAGTTAACACATGCCCTTTATTTCAGTTTTACACATTTATTCAGTGTGATGTTTAAGCATTACCTATGTTCTATTCATTTTCAACAGTTTGAATTGCAATATTTGATGGTTGTTAAGCCTATTGTCGATAACATTGCCTTCCATTTTATATTTGCTTTAACAGCATGCTGAAACCAACACATTCAAGCTATCACTTGGGGATGATGTTGTTTACCTTTGCTATATTTGTTCGATGTTAAGGTTGCTGTACTTATCATGCCTTTCCACTACTTATGCAGGACAACAATGGGAGTGGCCACCATTTTCCGCCGAGGTTAGTTTCATCCCTCAGTTTGTAATCCCCCTATTGTTCCATAATGTAGTGCATATAGATCCAGGCCCGGACACTTGTTAGCTTGTAATATTGACTTGTTGCTTGTAGGTACATATGCCCTTGGCAAGGATCCACGCATCGACCCTTTTTGTGTATGGGGCAATGAGATATTCATGAACAAGCATCAAGTGAGGAAACTGATAAGGATTATTAGCAAAAAGATATGAATGGTGGCAAGCAAATTATTTGTTCATGCTCTATCCAACACAACAGTGAGTTGTAGGATGGTAACTACAAACTCTGTAGCCTTCTCTTTTTACTGCCCATAATGAGTTGTTCGACAACAATGTCTGAATCTTTTTTGTTCGCAGTGGTTCCCGAAGTAGTTCACTCAAGATTACCTCGTAAAGTACATGATTGGTGGACACGCAATGAAGGTTAAAGTATTTCATGTAGACTACAATGAGCATTGAGAAGTCGTAATGAAAACAGTGAAGGATGGATAGAGAGCCATCACAAGGGGTTGGCCTAGAGTCGTGCGCGCATTACGCATGGAGGAGGGCACAATATGGGCATTCCGCTTCACCTTCTCCAGCAACCAGAATGTATTTCGCCTCTCACTTTACAGTCTTTATTCTAACTGTGGTTCATCATTCTTTACTTGGTGCTTCTGTAGTTCTTCAGTATATGTACCTGTGCATCGAATTATGCATTCATTGTTGAACCTATATTTGTAATAAACATGGTTGGATATGAAATAAGTGATTAACTACTTTCAAATTCAAAACATGTGATTTTTAAATTATGGATTAATTAGGGATTGCACTCCGCATGATTTGCAAAAGCAAAATGTCTGCGATAGACGTGGAGATCAGACACGTTTCTAGGATCCAGTACATGTGCGATCAATCTCCATTACACACACGATCAACCAAGAAAAAATGTGTGCGATTAACAACAACATCGCACACAGTTCTTTCTTATTAAATGTTTGCGATAGTCACCTTATCACACACGCTTCAAAAATATGGAATGTTTGTGATGTTGTGTGCATCGCAAACATTTGGTCATAGAAGAACGCGTGCGATAGGTCAATCATCCGACACGGGAGGACAGATGAATCATGTGGGATGTATTCAAGCTTCACATACAGGTTTATAGTGACAACTGTGCGCGCTCTTACATCGAATTGCACATAGTCGAGGAAAAGTAAATGTGTGTGATTGTCTACTTCTACAATCGTGAACTATTTGTGATGGGTCGCACATCATAACCATAGCACCACAGAAACCGACTGCAACGGCAATGCGAGCACAAACGAGTAGGGAGTATTGTATATGCATCAGTGCCCTATCCCCGATGGTTTCTGGGTTGTGTGGGAAGGACCACCCTATCGGAGTCACTCACTTGGCGACGGTTCCGAACACCGTCGCGGAAAGGGGTTAAAAACCGTTTGTGTAGCACCTTGTTGTACCAGTGCGTAAAGATTAAGTGAAGTATGTTATCTCTACATTAAGTGCATATTAAGTTTGTGCCCATATGGTTCCTATAGCATGTTATTTTGATGCTTGCAATATGCCTAATTGTTGTTCTGGGTTGATTGTTATTTAAACTTGTCTTGTGTGTATGTGTTGATCTGTTGCTCTGTTTTGATCATGTCCTATATGAAACTTTCTTAGATTTGCATGTACTTTCATAATGTCTTATTGCACCCATGCCTTGGAGTGTTTGTGATTGTGTTTTGCATGTATTTGCATCAATGTCATGTTAAACTTGTTTAGCTCATATCTTCTAGACTGTAGCTCCGAATTAAATGATCTACATATGTAACTTGACTAGAAAAATGTGTAGATCATCATGTACATTGGTTTTAACATTTGCCTAACATAATAATAAATCAGATAATAAATTTGAAGCATAGGGATTAGCACTATCCGAGGTTCGTTTAAACATAATACAGGTGGGCTAGTGCTGATGGTGTTGGTCCAAAACAGAGTCGTGTGCGGCTTCCCCCGGGGCAACTCGGGTCTTAGTTGTCGTACTTGCGCTCATCCAGTCGTTCCCTGAGAACGAGATACGCGGCTCTTATCGGGATTGTCGGCACATCTAGCAGTTTTCCTGGTTTAGTTTTTACCTTTGACGAGAGGCAGGGCCATCGGAATTCCTTATCGTAAGCATCGTGTTCTTCAAGGTGTGAGGATGTTCCATCAGATGCACGTGGTAATTTATAGTGGACCACTTGGAGCACCCCTGCAGGGTTAAATCTTTTCAGAAGCCGTGCCCGTGGTTATGTGCCGACTTGGAAATTTATAATATCCGGTTGTAGAGAACTTGACACCAGATCAGAATTAAAATACACCAACCGCGTGTGTAACCGTGATCGTCTCTTTTCGAGCAAGTTCGCGAAGAGAACACGATGGTGTTATGTTTGAATCCTAAGTAGTTCAGGATCACTTATTGATCATTACTAGTTTGCGACCGTTATGCGTAGTTACTCTTCTTACTCTTGTACTCGTAGGTTAGCCACCATACAATACTTAGTGGATGCTGCAACCTCACCACTTAACCATTCCATACCCATTAAGCTTTGCTAGTCTTGATAACCATGGTAATGGGATTGCTGATTCCTCGTGGCTCATAGATTACTACAACAATAGTTGCAGGTATAGGTAATGTGATGACCTGACGTGAGAGCGATGCTTGCTTGTTTTGGAGCTCTTCTTCTTTTTCGTCGATCTTGGGATAGGTTCTTGGTCGGCACCCTGGGCTAGCAGGGTTGATGTCGTTCTATTTTTTTCATTTGATTTCATATGTAGTCGGATGCTGCTCTTTTGTATGTTGTTTGATGTGTTCATGTGGCATCTGTATGCCTTTGTACGTATCCCCAAGTGTGTTGTATATGGTATGATGTAATGATATCCACCTTGCAAAGCGTATTCATAGGCTCTATCCTTGGTGGGACCTTTGAGTTCCTCTCGGATAGGATCACATATTGGGCGTGACAGACCGTAGGCGGAGAAGAGCGATGCTGCCGATGATTACGGGATTGTTCCACTCAATCCAGTAACGCAGATGAAGGAGGCGACGACAGGGAGTCTATTGGACATCTTCTAAGCCGACGAGGCGCACAGTGGCCGCGACAATGATGACAACCATGGTGAGCATCGCTCGAGTGACCTCCAAATCAAGAACAGATGATGGGAAAGAAAGAACTGATGGCTAGGGTTTGGAGGGGCATCACGAGGGTGATCTTATCCAACCCCCGGGTGCACCAGATGGTCGACAGCTGCACCATCGACGCGTGGACGGGCTGCCAGAGGCCACGCCATGGCGCTGCCTCCTCCTCTGGCGAGAGAAAGGAGAAACGGTGGCCAGATGGGCTGGGCCTAGAACAGGGGAAGTTAGAGGCCACGTGCACAGGAGTTTTTCCCCATTTCTTTTTATTTCTTTGTTTTTATTTAATCCTTCTCTATTTTCTAATTAAAGTAGCTACTAAATGGTTTTTGTTAGATGTGATACTTTGCACATAAATCAAGCTCAACATTGTGGTGTTGCACAAAAGTTTTAGAGCATTTGAATTTTTTAGATATTTTTAATAATTGAAAAGGTCAAATATTTTGCTGCTAAGCCACTTAATTAATTTCGAGGGGCATTTTGGGAATTCAAATGAGGTTAGTTTGAACATGATAATTACTTATGGATTTTATGGGACATTACCAACATTTTTGTTTTACTATTTGAAGGAATAATAATTTCACTTGCAATTTAATTTTGAATTTGAATTTGAATTTTTTAAACAAGTGGTAACTTGCATAGTAATCACGATGACATGGCCACCATTAGGGGGAGATTACTGTAGCAAGATTCTCAGGGTATTATAGTTCACATACTCAACTATCATTTAGTCTTCTATGCTTGCTGACACTCACTATATATATATATATATATATATATATATATATATATGTGT